>NC_071571.1:131887196-132152554 GCF_024509145.1 Vidua macroura
CTGTGTAAAAGTACTTTCTCATTGTGCAAAACTCCCCCTTTTCTAGCTGTATTTTTGGGGAAGCTCAAGAGAGTGTTTTAGAGCAATTGGCTGAGGCACTGGCCTCCATCCACACAGGTGTGCTGTTGGTTGCTGCACAGCTGAGTAGGCCTGTCCCTGTTCCTTCCCTTGTGCTCTGTGACTGTGCCCTTTGTTTTCAGAAACTTCAAAGGCATCCTCAGCACTGCTGCAGGCAGCACCAACTTCTTAACTTTTTGAGTGCTTCCTTGTGGGAAGGTTATGCCTCCAAAGTTCTCTTAAAATATCGTTCACTGCTTAACACGTAGGTATTTTTTTCCAACGTAGATTTAGTAGCATTCTGTACTAAAGCTGTTCATAATGGTAAGGTACATGTGCCTGAGATTTAGTAGTCAATTACTGTAGCTGCGGATTCAATAGGTATGGCTGCTGCTGTTACAGAAAAAAAAGACTGCATGGGCTGGTTTAAAGCATGTGTAGGCACAGGAATTCCTATTTGTGTAAAACAGAAATAGGTGCTTTAATTAAATGAAACTTAATGTTCTAGCGAACAAAGTGACAAAAAGACTGAGTCTAACAGCTGTCTGATACCTTGAAACAATTTATTGAAATTCGTGTGCCTCACCCTTCTGTTTCATTGACACTCATTTGCACCTGACTGAGTGCATAATTGTTGCCCTGATGACTAGATCAGTTGTTTCTTGTTGCCCTTTTTTTCAGTCCGTTTAACAAAGTTTCGAGAAATGGTAGTTCCAACTGTCTTTATGCACTGTTGCTTACTGTAACTACTGTAACCTCTCCACTGAGAATCCTTCGTGTATCTACTTTTTTTGTATCTTGTGTATCACCTTGTACAAGACTAATCCAAAAATAATTTTGCTGTATCTAGTGTTTTTATGGTGAGGTAGAAGTTAGAAATAGTTACAGGTCTGAAATACTTAGATCCACTCTTTGCTTGTAAATAACCTGTGGTTTAGATTTATGCTCTTGGTTCATTGGGAAATTAGTTTAAGTTCTTTGAAATCTGCAGTTACTTGGTATATGAGTCCTAAGTCACTTTGAGAGCATTCTGTCTGCAACATAAACACAAATAATAAAAAATAGGCTATTTTAATTTTATCCTTAAGTTTTCTGGAAATGTCTTAATTTACTGTGAGGTACTAATATATCATTTTCTTAAAATATTAGTTATGGATTGTTAGAAGATTTTTACAAGTGTTGCTGTTTAAAAAAGCTTCATCTAGCTTTGTTTCCTCTTCTTAATCAGGTGATGCACTTTTGAATGCACAGATTAACAGTTCTAAACCTGCAAAGGGGGAGTCATCAATTCCACAAGGTAAAAAAATTTTATTATTGGGCATCCTAAGTAACTAGAGAAGTATTTTACAGAAGTGAAAACAGCAGCAGTCGGTGGCGGATTTTGAGTTACTGACATGGAACTTTACCGTACCATCTGGCTCTTTTGACTATACAAATATTATACTTCTAAGTTGCAGTTATTTCTTAAGAAGTTGAAAACAGTCTGTTACATGTAGAAATACAGTCAGTATTTCGAATTTTCAGACAGATTACCTATTATAAAAATATTTATGTACATAACAGTAACATTTATTTTTAAGCTCTGCTGAAAGATTCTTTATGCTAGCTTTTCAGATATGCTCACTTATTTGTGTTAATGAACTATTTTCTCAAAGAAACCCTGTTATTGATAACTGCAGAGAACTCAAAAGTCCTGTTTATTGTTTACACTTATTTCAGATTGAATATACAAGTTACTCAGTTCTTTACATTCTCCTTTGAGGTGCATAAATACAATAGTTTTGAAAGTTCTTACATATAAATACATGTTTATAAAAAATATATACTTGACCTATGTCATACACATAACTTAAAATATTTGACTAGTGAATCTTACCAGTTTTCTAATAACAGATACTGCTATAATAATACTTGAAGTGAATTAGTTTGAGATAATGAAATCAAGATGGTTGTTACTTACATATAGCCAACATTAGCTGTGTGGCTTTAATAAAAAATAGCTAGTAAATAAGCAAGTCAACAAATGAGTTATTAAAAGCAGACAGATCTAGAAAGTGAATCCCTTTCTGCTTGTTTTTGAGAGCTTTGCTTCACATACAAACTTCCTGTACCATGGCACAGAAGGAGGGAGCTGTATTCTTCAGAGATGCCTAATGGGAGGACAGGAGATAATAATCAAGTTTCAATAAGGGGAAGTTCTGACAGGTCATGAAGAAAAAAGCTTTTCATGAGATTGTGTCCAGAAATGCTTTGAACTATCAGCATTTATGGTTTCCAGAATGTCAATAACGTAGTATAATTTTGAAGTTAGCTGTGCATTGAAGAAAAGGTGGGACTAGGTGACTTTGAGAGATCCTTTTCAATATTCAGTTTTCTGTGATTCAGTGAGAACTGGCTGGTCATTTAGAAGTTAAAATTTTTTACAAGAGAACAGTGTAATAAACAGAGAACAATCAAGCTCCTGCTTCAGGACTTTAGCTGCCTTTTTGCAAAGTTGCCTTTTCTAGCAACTGCGGTTTGGTTTCTGTCTCTTCAGTATTCTTTTGCTGCCTTTCCCGAAGACTTCATATTACACTAGGAGGACGTTGACTGACAGGAGCAGTGCTAGTGTTGTAGGGAAAGGGCAGTGGTTTTTGTACAGTGATGGTGACCTTACAGATGTCTGTGTTTGGAATTGATTTGTCTGAGAAAATCTAGGCATATCTCAATTAATTCTACCTCTCACTGTGAGGGACTCTATGGTCGGTATGATATCTGCTCTTCATAAATCCTGTGTAGTGTTTGGGAAGTATTTTCTAATACTTGGTAACTTCGTCTACATCCTGCTTGGAGAACTGCTGCATGCAGTTATGAAACAGAAAATACTCTCCATTTAGTGCATGGGTTTTTCCACAAGTCATCCCCATACTCTCCAAGAGAAATCAGCTGACAGCATTGCAAGTACCCTCCCAACCCTTTTTCTAATCTAGAGGCACTGGTTCACCAATACATCAGCCCTATAGAGAAAGGGATGAGGAAAGAGTGCAGTTGGTGCTGTTTTTTCCTTCCTCTTAAAGTTAGTAGGCAGATGGTGCGTGTCATCTGAACTGGAAAATCAGCTGAGACAGAGCAGTAGCCCTGTCTGTATCACACTGGTGTAGCAAAGCTGCTGTTCATTTGGGGTTTTTTTATTAAGTGAATGTGCATATAAGTGATATTTTAATGCTTCATCCAGTTCCTATTTTAAGTAATCCTTTTATTATTGTTGTATATAAGTTTCTCCAGGATTGAGTGAAAGCCATACAGTAAATGGAGGAAGCTGGAATGAGAAGTCTGTAAAAATCTCCTCACAGATTGGTGTAGGGGAGGAGAAATGGACATCTGTTCCTTCAACTGCAGCTGGGAAGAGGAAGACTGAGACATTGGCTTGGGGCCAAGACACTGGAGATGCTAATGGAAATGGAAAGGACTGGGGTGTAAGCCTGGTAGGCAGGCCCTGGAAAGAGCGGTCTTTGTTCACTCCTATTGGTAAGCTATTTCCAAGAACTTGCTTCATGTAAGCAATTTTACATAAATGTATTTTTTAGTAGTGGATCTCTGAAATATTTTTGTTTATATATTTAAAAAATCTTGATGTGGTCTAGTGTAATGTTAAGTTAAACAATTTCTGTTTACTGTAAGTTCTGATGGCTTAGCATCTATGTTTCTGTGTACAGTTAAACTGGGCCTTTTGAGTTTATCTGACATAAAATTATATCTGTGAACAAATGCAATGTTGTATATCACTTTCATAAAGTTCTGAAGATGATTACTAAGCCATTTTGAAGTGTAATTTCTTTTAAATAATGTCTTAAAACCCAAGTTGTAAATCTATTCTGTTGATTCAACATGATCAAATCAATTTTGTATGGTTTTGGCAGGTGTTTTTTTGGGCCCCAGGCAAAAACATTGTTTAACTCTTATGACACTTAGTGTAACACTGTTTTTCTCATTAGAAACTTTTTTTTTTAGTGCTCAGTACTATTTTCTGCCTTTTTTACTTTGCTGTCCATAGTAATAATGGAGAAGAGATTTCTTGATTTCTCTCTGGGCAACAATCATCAACTTATTAGTAAATGCTGTAACATGGCCCTTCCCACTGTTCAGTCTAAGTATCCTCATCTCTTCTGGAAAGCAGTGTTCCTTTGTAGTCAGCAGTGTTACTTCAGACTTGTCAAGTCTTAACCCCAACCAGCACCAAGCTCCATCCAGCCACATACTCACTGTCCCACCAGCAGGGGAGACAACTGGAAGGAGAAAAGATGGAAAACTCAAGGGTTGACATAAGGACAGTTTAATGGGGAAAGCAAAACCAGTTCATGCAAACAAAGCAAGGAAATAATTCTCTATTTCCCATGGGCTGATGGGTGTTCAGCCATCTCCAGGAGAGCAGGGCTTCATCACGTGTAACGGTGACTTTTGAAGACAAACACCATAACTCCAAATGTCCTTCCCTTCCTCCTTCTTCTCGTGACTTTATATACTGATCATGATGCCACATGGTAGGGAATGTTCCTTTGACCAGTTGGGGTCACCTGTCTGGGCTGTGTCTCTTCCAACTACTTGTTGGGAAGACAAGCTCCTGCCACCTTGATGCCAGCAATACAAAAACGGGAAAAGGCCTTGACTCTGTGTGAGCACTGCTCAGCAACATCCCTGTATTACCAACTCTGTTTTCAGCACAAATCCAAAACACAGCCCTACCCCAGCCATATCTGCAGAAGTCTAGACCTTATTTTACTTCTCTGTCATATTTTGAAATGAAGTTCCTGAGGCTAGATCTGATATACCCTTGGAAGCTTTACCATTGCCAAGTAGAAGTGAAGGGCTTTTTTCATGTTTTGGCTTGATGTGTTCTCCTGTGTATTCTAATAAGGCAGTTTGTAGTGGCTGACCAGTTTTTTGTTGGTTTTGTTACTGAGAATGCATCATGTCCACCAAGCTGATTTGCTTCTGGTAAAATGAATAATTTTTTTGGATGAAGGAGAACAGTGAAAGTTTTAAATGATGACTTGACTAGTGCTTTCAACACTGTCTCACAGTGTTGTTGTATCCAAACTAGAACAGGTGAAAAACTGGTCAGCAAGGTAATGGTCAGGAAGTCCTACTCTTCCTGGAGACTGGTGACAAGGGGACTATCACAGGGCTGTACTTAAAATTGTCCTGTTTATCGTCTTTAAAAGTGACCTGGAGGAGGCAACCATGTCATTCACATCCAGTTTCCAGATTACATCAGACTTAAATGTGGGGGCAGGAATCAGTTGAAACAGTCCAGGTCAGGGATCCCATCCAGAAGGACGTAAACCTGATAGGAGCAATGGGCCAGGAAGAACCCGAGGAAGTTCAGTGAGAACAAATGTCAAGTGCTGAATCTGGGTTGGAAACAACCCTGGCTGGATATTGACTGCCTGGATTGCAGTTTTGTGGATAAGGGGTCTTGGTGGGGGGCACCAAGTTGGACATGAGCCAACTGTAGATCCTAGTAGCAAAGGACAGCAGCAGTATGCTGGGATGCATTAACACAGGAGTCAATAAATTGGAGGTTAGTGGCTGTCTACTTTTTGGACAACATCTGGAATACCTGTCCAGTTTTTAGCCCCTTCTCCCCCAATTAAGTAAATGTAATTCTAAATAAAAACCACTAGTAGTTTTTACTGGCTCTTTCTGCTTATTTTCTGCCTTACATATAACAGTCTAGTATGTCTTCATTTTTAAGCAGTATCTCCTATTCATCAAAAATTGTTCTGAATTTTATTCCGTTCTTTAACATACATACATACATATATATATATATATAAAATATATACTCCAAGCTGTGTTCCATCTATGTGTACTTTTCAAAACTTAATGATTGCAGTAATGGGAGGAATAATAGTATGAGGTTCAAAAAAAATTGACTTCTCTTTTTTGATAAGTTTATACATAGAAAAGGCTGTAAAGGGAAGATGGTCTTGGAAAACTTGAAAATTATTTCAAGCTGTGTGTTCATAAAGTCACATCTCTATCAGCATTTATTAATGTCCTCAGTTATGTAAAATGTCATCATGGCTGGACTAGCCAGTGTTTTTCTGATCCAATTCATAATTAAATAGCTAAATTTTCAACATTGCCAGCAGTGTGTGATGCTCTTTTTATTTTTTTTCCTCCCCTTCCCCCACAGCTGCTTGGAATGTGGATGCAAGGATTAATACCTCTGAACAGAATTCTACTTCTTTCTCCTCATTTGGATTAACTCCTGGAGTTTCTGGTATGTGTGCCTTTCCAAAGACTTTTCCACTCTTTTCTACTCCACCAGGTGGAATAGAGTTTGCCAAGTGATACTAATATGCATGTTCTCATTTTTCTTTGAAAATAGTACTGCAAAGAGGCAGAAGACACTTAAAAAGCTATTTTCCTATGCTGAAATTATGTCATAAAGTAACTGTATTAAGTTGATAATCAAAAGCTAGATCAATCACAGAATATTAGTAAGAAGGTTGGAACTAGAGGGGTTTGAAACATGGTGATCTTTCTATGTTATAACCCAAAACATTCTGTGATTCTGTGATTTCTTATTTTGCCACCTTGTTTGCATGTTAAGTCTACATAATGGGCATTAGAGGTTGCTCAGCATTGCAATGTCTCAAGTTAGAGATCTGAAGATTTCTTTCTAGGAAAGCCCATTTACCCCAGTCTTGTGGAGGATTTGTTATTTGATGATTGAGTTTTTCCCCATCAAGGAACTAAATCACTACTTTGAAAATATGTTCCATAGGCAGGATTTCAAGTCTTCAGTCTTTTCTCCATATGATAAATGGAAATGCTGAAGCTCTGGGGTTTTCTTTTTTGAAGGGTTGTGTGCTATAGAGTACAAACCTGTCTTCATAATAAATCTTGTGTGTTAAACAACTCACATGAGTCCTACAGTGATTTATTATGCAATAAAGGGATCATATGTCAGGTTTTCTGCTCTTGCTTGCTTACACCATGAGCTTTTTCTTTTCGGAAGTAGCTGGCCAAGTACTTACGCACTTAGGCTACATTTGCTTGTATTGCAATTTACAGGCTTTTAACTTTTGAACTTAGGCTCAGTGTCCAGCGTATTACTTGTACAGAGAGTTTTAATTTTAAAAAAACTCCTAAACAGCCACCTGAATCCAAGTTCAGTCTCTAAGCTAAAACTTAAGACAGTTTATTAAATAAAGTAGGATGGCACCCTGAGCTAAGATTCTGCTGCAATATCACCATTTCAACTTCGAGAGAAATATGAAAAAGTGAAGTATATTAGTTTTCTTTTATGCACCTTAGCCAACAATGTTGTAATGCAAAGTGGCCACAAAAGAAATGAGAACATGTCCATATTTCTGTCATCTGAGGTATCTTTTGCAGAGGTGTATGTAAAATAGAGACGCACATTCTATTCAAACTGAATTTCAGAAGTTTTATCATACTGTAAAATACTAATTTATTTAATTCTTACAATTAGTTTTTGTTTTACTTTTTTATGAAATTGGTTTTTTTTGTTTATTTTTCTGAAAACAGTTATGTTAGATATGTAGCACCTTCTGTTATCATGACTGGTATTGGCCTTAATGTTGTTCATCCTGCTGCTTTTATGTTCTTGAAACCTTTGCTTTAAATGAGAAGTGGATTCTTAGTAATGTATAATTTGCTTGATCCAAATGTAATTAATGAGGTTTCTTTCTGGTGATGTTTTCTTTTAAGCTTTTCCCTGTAAGATATCTTAGGAAAACAGGGTAACAGTTTTATTAACCATAACATTTCTTCTTGTTTTTCACTTTGAGAAGACTGCTTTTACTCACCCCTCTTATCTCTTTTTGAGTTATTTTCATGACTTTATTTTCAGCTTCCTTGTTTTCTGAATATACCTTATGCACAAGACCCTACTAGTTCTCCTGTCTTCTGCAGTCCTTGAAATCTGACTTTTTCCTTTGAGCCTTTTGTCTTCCTTTCATACTTTGATTGGACTTCCTTCCCCAAGAAAACTTCAGGAAGCTTGCTAACTTATAAGTACAATTTTATTTATTTCCTTTCAGGTTCCAACAGTGAATCAGTTCCTCAGGCTGGTACTTCTGATTTTCAGTGGGATTTAAGTCATGCTCAACCCCCTGTTGATGACGAATGGTCTGGGTTAAGTATGTTCCTCTAAAATGTTCATTAACAAAATGTTAGTTACTGTTAAAGTGTAGTTATTTATATTAGCTACCCTTATTAGACAGTGGTGGGTATCTGAGGAGAAACCTGAAATACTTGAATTCTGTAAGCTAATAGACAGTTTGAAGGAATTAGAAGTATTTTAATAAATTCTGATTTAAAAATGGTTAATTTTAGGAAAAATACTTGGATATTCAAACTCAGAAGTGAGAGAGCTCATGCATTTTTTAAGGTAGAAAAATCTTTGTAATGAAACAGTCTTGCTGCTAGTGATGAGAAAAATCTACTGCAAGTCTGCAAAATATGTATTTAGTAGATAGAATTTGAGTCAGTTTGTTTTTACATGTTTGCACCTTACTGAAAAGGCAACATCAGACTCTTGTATTTAATCTTGTATTTAATCTAACTTGGTTTCTCATTTAGCAAACATTAGGAAGTTCTTACATATATAGGAAGTATATACAGGATAGAAATAACTGAAATTACTTGGGAGTTGTAGTAAAGTTAGTGTTTACTCCCCACTTTCTCCTCCCTGTTTATGAAAAAGCATAGTGCATCTCATTAGGCATTGACCTGAAGAATTGTTCCAAAAGTTGACAGAAGCAGCCTTGCATGTTACCTTCTCTCTAAGAACAACTATTGCAGTTAAATGACTGGAAAAGTGGAATAGATTGATGAGTCCTTGACTCCACCACTGTTGGCATGATTACTCTGTTGCCACATAATTTGGAAACTTACATTTTGTGTTTTATCTAGTTTAAGGATAAGGAAAGCACATTTCAGTTAATCATTTGAAAGTCATCCGTTTTACATTTATCAAAAGCATAATTGATTCACGTATCTGAGCATAGAATATTTATGGCTTAAGCTTCTGTTAATAGAATTTTGTCATAGTTGTCAACTAAGAGTACACTAACAGAAGTGGGCAAATGCAAGTTTAGGCCAAAGTGATACACAGATATATCCTGCTGCTTTATCAGGATAAGAAAACTAACTGTATGTACAAATATTACTAGTTTTTATTATTACTAAGAATGGAATTTTTTTCTTAAGCAACTACTGAGATGGCAGTAGGTAAACTAAAAAGTGTTGATTAATGTTTTTCAAATCAGTAAATTTTAGCATCTGAAGTAGGTGTCATTAAGATAATATTTTTATTAGGAAAGTTTCTAACTATTCTAAATGTTCTAACTAATCTTAAGATCTCAATGTATTTTTGGCTTCATAATGTTTGCCAATAAATATAATTGGATTTATTACTGCTTTTTTTTTTACTTTATTTTCAGTTGTTTAAATTGAGTGCCACCATAGTTGGTAGACCAAATTTGCCTGTTCTTCAATTTGATATAGGCTGGGGGGGGGAGAAATATTTGTGATGTTAATATAAATGTGAAATAAAAATGCAATCTTTTACAATGTGTTCTGTTTTAAAATCGGCTTGCTGCAACTTGCTACTAAACAGACAGTCTAATGCTTCTTCCCTTCTGATATTTTGATTTTATGCAACTGACCCTTTAAACCTATCATTCCATCATAAATTAATAATAGCAAAATAGAGTATGGACTTAATAGTCTTAGGAAAAAAAGATTATTAAAAATGGCAAAATTATAAGATGACTTGAATGAGTAAGGTTTACAGTTTCAGATATCACTTGTAAAGGAATCTTACTAAGGCAAGATTGATCAGTGTTATAGTTCATCCTAATTTTTTCACCAGCTAGAAGGAAAATACAGAGAATAGCTTAAGATAGATAACAACTCTTAAATTTGTTCCTCTTCACATAGTTTAGAAAAATGTCTTGAAGCAGCTGCATCTAGCTAGCTGCTGCTGTGATTAGGCTCTGTAAAATCACTGTCATACTCATTACTTTAAAAAGTCCTCCACTTATCAATAAAGTCTTTACCATTTTTTCAGAAAGACAGGGAATTGCTATTTATATCTTGATATCAAGTGGATATATGTGTAGAGTTTTTCTTCATTTTTAAACTGGAAATGAGCACCTGTAGAGTAAGGCAATATTACTGAAAAAAACCTTTTAATCTTTGTAGATGGACTTTCTTCAACTGATCCAAGCTCTGATTGGAATGCGCCAGCAGAAGAGTGGGGAAACTGGGTAGATGAAGAAAAAGTTGCTTCTGTTCCTCAGCGTGAAGAGAGATCTGATACTCAGAAGGTAAAAGATGGTATTTTCTTCTTAGCTCCAGGACTTTGGCCTTAGCACTGCCATTTCTTAAAGTAACTTAAAGGGTAGTGCTAAAGGTAATCTCTCATCACAGTTGCCCTGATAAGAGTAGCACGACTGTGTTTTCTCTGTACACAGAGAAGGAAAACACTGAACGTTACTGAGAAGAGAGAAATCAGTTAGCTCCATCTTAAACCTTTCTGTCTTGCCATAATTATAAGGACTACAATATCAGTATAGACTGGGAGAGTTTAGATCTGTTTTTATAAATACTTCTTGCCAATATTTAATTCACACTATGGAAAACAGCATTTCCATGCTACTAGTGCCTGGTGGTCTGTTGCCTTTTCTATTCCCAAATCTTCTACCTGTATTATCAGATAGCATGTAAAGAACGTGGTCTTTCTAGAATGAACTGAATAGATAAGACTGTGTTCATTTCCACTTGGATATGCAATTCCTTATAGCTATTGATTTATGTTTTGTCTATACAAGGTATGTTTCATTGTAATTTTAAATGCTAAATACCTTCTGTTCCCATCTGAAGATTTCAGATAATGAAAGAGAAAAAGCAGAGCAAATTCTTCAGAGTTCTACAAGTGGCAAATCCAAGAAAAAGAAGAAGAAAAAGAAGAAGCAGGGTGAAGAAGCCAGCTCTCCTGCACAGGTAATATCTTAATGGTTTAAAAGGCAATGGCAAGGAATTCACAAAACTGCCTTACCTTTGGCTATCAGCATCTTGAACAAAAATTATTTTTGGGAAATGAATTTCTTTATGGAATTGGATTCTGTACAATTGTTTCTCAAGAGTTAAAGTAATTCTTATTTTACTAGTATTTCCTTAATTTGTTGTAATCATAAGTTGAACGTCAGATAATTTGTAGTTTTGCTGAATTTATGAAAAGCACAAAATAGATGGAAAGTATTTATCCTGAATTACTTATTTTCTGTCAAATCTGTATTCTGTACTATAGGGATGCTTCCAGGTAGAATTGTCCTCTGCATGGGAAGCCTTTCCTCATGTCCTTTGAAAGACAGCTGCTTTGGTGAATACAGCTAGTTAGGAGAATTAAAGAAATTGAAGTTTTCTCTTAAGCTGTCTTCAAGTACAATTGTGTGAGAATATAATGGTTTTCTGAAGTACTGTTTTAATCTGATTTATGTGAAATGGTAAGTGCCAGTGCTTCAAGCTCAGTTGGTGGAGCTATTCCATGAGTCAGATTTCAATGAGGGAAAGAATATTTTCAAACTGAGGATGGTTGGAGTTTTTTGTGTTACTTAAATAGCTTTTGAAGAATTGCATTAAAGCAGATATGTAAAAATAGCAAAAGCAGATTGCACTTCACATGGCAATTGAATCATGTTTGAATAGATGAAACAAGTACTTTCCTAAAGGGAGAAAGCTTTTAATAGCTAATGATCAGAATGCATCCTGCTTGTGTTTATTGTGACAGCCATTCATAGTTTACATTCTTTACAGTTACAGAATGACCAATGTTCAGTGGAATCTGACTAGATTAGATTGAATTAGAGAGGGAAAGCAAAAACTTCAGTCACACTTGCTTTGGATTTGCTTTTAGGGTTATCATTCAGTTGTTAGGGTTATTATCCAGTTTCTTTAAAGTTGTAAGACATTAAATTGCTGTTACAGGAAATTTTATTTTCAAGTTGTCTGTGTGGAGGTGGAGCTTCTGTTGGTTTCCCTTGTTTCTTTTGAGGCAAATTCAGTTTGGGGGCACTAGGGCTGCAGCTTTTTTTTTTTAAATGAAATCTGTTCTGGTCTCTGCTATGACTCTAAGTCAAGATTACTAAGTTATGATTAACAGGTATTTGTGAGTGTCCTACATAGGTATTTGTGAGTGTCCTACATGAATCTTTAGGTCAGTGAGGGCGTTCTGAACTTTTTCACATGGCTTGTGAGCTGTCTTTTAAATTATATATGTCAGGTAGAGTCCTACTTTCTATATTAATGTAATCAGATTTTTTATTCTACTCATTGTTCTCCAACCATTCCAATTTTGTTACTTTTTCTTTCTATGAAGTCATCAGTTTACAGATAAGAACTTACCTGTATTAAATTTTTGTGTAGAATTGGGAGTTTTGCTTGATAGGAGCAGACTGAACTGCTCACAGAAGCTACCCTTGTCATAACAGTTTAGTAATTTAATTTGCCAGTCCTACTTCAAACTCATTTAAAATTTGTATACTTATCCTTTGAAAATGGAAAACGTTCATTTAAACTTCTTCATCTTTCTCATTGATTATACTTAAATGTTCACACTCGTTTCTTGACTTCAGTGTTAGTTAAGGCAGTAGAAGCCAGCTGAAGAGCTTGGAGTAAGCCAATATGTATTCCTTCCTGGCGGGAATCAGACTTAGGCTGTGACTGCATTTTCTAAGGAAATAAGTGAGGGAACAGTGTTTCCAGTTTAAACTCAGAGACATCTTCACGACCACAGGATTCTTCTAGTGCCACTAACAAGTGTAACTACTCTAATTCCACATTTAAAATGAAAGCTTTCCACTTTAGATTGTCTGAGGAGTAAAGGTTGAGAGTCTCGGATACTTTGGATATATTTTCAGTTTCTGTACTGACGGTTACTTTACAAGCATTATGGTAAACTAAACTGGGTTGCAAAAATATTAAAGTGTAATAAGGATAGGAAACTATACAGCTTGCATTTAAAACTTGTAACAAAGCACAGAACCAAGAGCAGTCAAGTGTCGTGATACTTTTGCAAAGTGTGTAGAGTAAATTCATTTTAATTTCACATTCTTACAATTTAACAGAAGTGTGAAGTGCAGTTCATTCTGAGATTTGGATTTTTGTTAGTATGCATGAAGCATCCTGCTTTCTGGGCTTTATTGGATTCTATGGGTATTTCTTTTTTATGTTGTTCTATACATTTTGAGTGTTAGCATAGGCTGGTATCAGCCCACTACTTCAATTATTCTTTTTGATAGATTTTCTGAGTTATAGAAGCTGATTATGGCAACAAAACTCATTCACAGGGGAGAAGAGTCAGAACTTGACTGCAAACACAGGCTCTTCTTTTTTCCCCTCCCACTCCCCTTTTTGTAGGATGCTGAAGAACTGGATAGAGAAGCTGGAGAGCAATTTCAGGCGGATACCTCAAAAGTTCAAGCACAGCAGGAAAGAGCTTTTTCTTTGAAGACCATAAGTACTAGTGAACCAGCTAAGGTAGGGATGCAAAATTTGATTTATGTTACAACTTGATTTGGAAGTGCTCAAGTCATTTGACACATTAATTTATGTAGATAAGGTTACAGTAGGAATACTGTTTCAGGCTGTATGTTTATGAATATAAAGGAAATTGAACAGTTGAATTTTAGGTAGAGGTCAGTTATGAGTTTTAAAAAGTATGTCTACTCTGTAAAGCAGTATCTTCCAACTCAGTAGTTACTTTCTTTACTGGCAAGTTACTTTGTTGTTTTAATATTCAGGCAATGGTTTAAAACTTGGAAATGTAGAAACCTAAGAACTAATAGGTCTGAGAACAAGACTCGTGGCATATTCTACTGTTTCGTTGCAACAGAATGAAGTGTTACTTACTAATTTAATATCTTCTGACTTAAATGCAGTCTAAAATTTATTTTTGATAGCTGTACTGAGCTTAATGGCTGAATAAGAGAAGATTTTATTTGAACCAATTCACAAACTATTTGCTTCAGCTCACAGTTGAAACATATTCTAGACAATACAAATTCTCTTCTAATTTTTCTCCAAACAGCAGTACTTTCTTAGGTACTGCTATCCTTCGAAACATCACATTCTAGGAAGGTGTAAAATACTTAATATTTCTAGGCTTCGATTTTTGTTTTTTATTTCCATAGAGCATGAACAACACTAGTGACACAGCAATTCGGTACCAGTGAGTATAAGTCAGAATACTGAGATTTAATTTTTAATTGCTAAGCATTAGTTTCATAAAAATAATGAGGTCTTAAGAGTCAAATGAGAACATCAGAGTGAAATCTTTTACAAGGGGCTGCAAGTTACCAAATAAAAGGTGCAGAAGTACTTTTTTGGTTGAAAATGCCTTGAAAAGCACATTCAGACATACTTAAGGCTTATCAAAGTAGAGCTTTACTACAGTTATTTGCTACAACTGATCAGTTAGATCAGTTCAACTTTTAATCAACGTTGGCAACAGCTGCCTATTGTATCTAAATAGTGTATTGTTGGGGTTTGTGGTGGGGTTTTTTTTTTGAAGCTGTATTTGAAAAGAAATCTGCCTGTATATGCAAGTGGCTTTATTCCTGGAAGTGTGAATTTTTGTTGTATTTTAGAGGCTTTAGTTGAAAATGTGTAGACAGAAAACTTGGATTGTGACATTAAGGTGGCAGGTTTTTGACTTCTAGAAAAAGGCATAATAGTGCATCCTGGAAGATTACAGATTCTGCTGTTCAGAAATCTGAATTGATTTGAAAAATATCTGCATATTTTTTTCACAAGCTGTCAGCACTGCCAAAATACAAGCCCAGTTTCAGGAGATTTTGCTCACTGCTTTACTGTTTATAATCACACCCAATTTCCTAGGTGATTTGATGGCATCAGCATCTCATGTAGACCTACACTGCCCTGTTTTTGAGGGGCTTGAGGGCTTCTGTTACTCTTGAATCTTAAATTCAATCTGTTTCTATATGTGTCTATGTATAATTGTGTAAGTGGTAACTGTGAAACAAGACGTGTTCTGTATTAAACTTGGTGTGGGGGCAAAGGACAAATGAAATCATTACTAACATTCTCTGGACTTGATAAAGGACAACTTGTGAATTGTTGTACCTGACTGTCAGTCTTTTATCAAGTCTCCTTGACATCAGGTTTGGCTGCATTGTAATTTCACACACACACAGATGTCTTCCAATATTGTTTGACTTGGTTGTTGTAAAAAGTTTTAGAAACAGACTGTGACTGATGTGTGAAATGGATGACTTGAGTTTCCAAGGTAGGTAGTTTAGTCTTAAGCAAATGCCCCAAAACATGAGAATGAAATATAGGGAAAAATAAACTGAGTACAAAGAAGTTGTTCTTTAGTATATCCTCATAAACATCAGAAACAGCTGATGTTTCACATCACAGTATCTGGTGATGGTATTTCCCCTATGCTATACATTGGGCTGCATTGAAACCTTCTGCCTTTTATCAACAAGCACAAGTTTTAAATGAAGAGAGATACTTGGAAAAAAGAAGTAGCAGTTTGACGAGTCACTCCTTCATTATTGAATCATAGAATTATGCACATAACTATTTATATTATCTAATAGGCTTTATTTGTTGTTTCAGGCCTTCTTTCTGAATTAGCAGAGAATATCCTAGCAAAGAATAGTATCCATTTTTTAATGTCTTCATCACTACCCACTTTCCTCTATCCAAAATTCAGACAGAAGTATATGGAAAAATTTCCAGATAGTGTTGTATGTATTTGTATCACTACATTTGCAGTAATACTGCACGCTGTAACACTCAAGCTGCAACATGTTTCTTAGTCAACCTGAGACAGCTGAGCTATTAAAATCTTAATTGAGTTGCTTTACCTGCTGGTCAAGTGTGACTGTCCTAACAAAACTATGATACCAAACCTGAATTGATTACCTTGCACTAGAAGCTTTATGTCCTCCTTTGTTTTAAAAATCACAGTTTAAGTTCATTTATTTATGTAACTGATGATTGCTAACTATTAGACAACATTAGAATTGGCTAAGCTTGGAATTCCTGTAGCGTGGGAGTTCATTTTATCAGCATGATTGATGTATAAAAAATTTTGAGATTACTAATTTTTCAGTAGATTAAGAGAAATGCTGCAATTATGGATATTAAAAAGCTTGTTTCAGTTGATGTGTAAGAGCACAGCAAACTATTCATGGAAGGTTAGAGAACTGCTATCCTTTAAATTAATGTGTTGGGGTTTTTCAATTAAAGCAGTTTAACTTCTTGCTTAGATATGATTATATGATTAAAAATAAATTATTTAAAAATAATTATATTATTAAAAAAGAAATTTGTATCTTTTTGCTCTCTTAAATGTTCTGATTGAATTTGTGAGATGCTTACATTATAGTGATGGAAGCAGTAAAAACTGGTGATGTAGGATCTGTACATCTGCATCCAAGGATGTAGACTTCAGTATTTGTTTTTCATAGTTCCAGGTCTTGGCTATTGTGACACAACTACAGCTATGATTTCTTAATAACATCTTAAAGTTTGAGGTTTATTACTTGGTGAGATGCTGTGTTCTAATACATTCTTTTTTGAAGCCTTTAGTCATTTGGTGACTTAGTGTGGGATCTTACGTTTTTTATGTTCTGACTTTCCTATTGGAATGTCAAACTTTTTTCCTGTTTTGCTGTAGTTTAATTACAATAAGTGCTACACACTAGAGTATAGTTATATTTTCTCAGTAGTGGGAACCTTCAAAATCAACTAGATAATTGAAAAATACTACAAGTACCTTTTACTTGGCAGTTATTTCTGCAGTAAGTTCCACTGAAATACTTGCTGGTTGCTTTTGCCAGTATTTGTTATTTTATAAGCATACAGAGTGTTTTGAGTGGTTTATAGGAATGACTGGAGATGCAATTTGTTTTGGGTTTGAGTTACCTGTTTGGTCCTATTTAACTTGCCTGCTTACCTTGCAACCAAGTGCATATGTGTCGCTATTTCACATCTCTGTTGAATATTCTAGAATCCTTTTAGAGTCTTGGTGATTTATAGATTGGTCTCCCTTTCTTTGCATGTGCTGTATTTTAAGAATTAGTGTCGTTTATCTTTGCTTGTATGCAATTAAAAATGTTGGCACTAGATGGCAGTCATAGTATTAACAGCCTCAATTTAAAATTTTTAAGGATTTTAATACTGGCTTCATTTTTCAATGCCATCTTCTCAGTAGCTGCTAAGTATACTGCCAAAATAACACCACTTAAGAGTGTTTGCTTTTGTATTACTTAAAAATTTTTGGAAACTCTTATTTTTGTTTCTCAAATAGTCTGAGGAGGCTCCTTCACATGCTGTTTCTACTGAGCCATCTGTAATTGTATCAGAGAGCAATTCTGACAAGATCGCTTCCCAAGTGCCACAGATGCTGCAAGAGACAGATGTTTCTAGTCCCAATATTAAGCAAAACAGTGTGCCTCCTCCACAGAGTAAGTATCTCTCAGTGCAGTTTATTTGTCTGAAGTTAGGATGTACTTTTTCTATGGAGTGTAGTCAGAATGCTTTGCCCTGGGATTTGAGTTTAAAGTGCCATATGAGATCATTGTGACTTATTTATACATCTTGCCATATTTTTTACTTCATTAAAGTTAACACCACCTTGATATTTTTGTTTTCATTGTAATGAAAAACTGGCTTCATATGCTTGGATGACTGAAAATGTCTGTTGGGCTTGTCCAGTCCTTAAGAGACATTTGGATGTACTCATCACCACTGGGACTGGAGCTCGGTGCTGTGACTAAGGAGTTCTGCCAACATTGTTTCAAACGGCTGCTTGCAAGCCTTCAGTGGAGAACAGATGGTTCCTGACAATGCAGTTGACAGAATATTTAGCTACCAGAAATTCGGGAAAAAATACAAATAATTGTCTTTTGATTTCTCAATTTAGCTCATTAGCATATTTTCCCATACGCATCCATGTAATCATAGAGGGAAACAGTTGCTTATTTGGGAGTAGAAAGGTATTAGGTGGAGTTATTTTTGTAGTCTAACAGCACATAAATCTGGCTAAATTGCTGCAGGTATATTGTTTTTTGAAAATATGCTGTGCTCAGAAACGTCAAATGTACCCTCTGTTGTACTTGACAAAAGTGTTCGTACTCAAAAGCATTTGCAGTACTCACACAGTAAAACCGGAAATTTAGAAGGGAAGTGAGGATGTGAAAGGTATTGCTTGAAAAAAAAATGCTTTGATTCAGATTCTTAAATAAAATTAATAAATACTGACAATCCATAATAAGTTCCTGGCTAAGTGTTGAAGTACTAAATGAATTTTTAATGACTGCAGAAGAAACATGATGACTTTATAATTACAAAATCTCATTCAGCTGCATTAATTGGTTTCTTGGCTTTGAACACATGAAACAATGGCATATTTCAAGTTGATGCATCAACTTAGAACTTTTTGTCCTGGTTCTAAAATATGAAATCTTTTGTGATTGATTCATGTCTCAGAAATTGAGAGAACATCTCTTAGGTTCAGTATGTACAATACTTAACGTTTTTTACCACTTTTGGCAGCCAGGATGTTTTAAGGCAGTCTGTTTTATTAAGAACGTAGTGCTTCTGTATTGGATTGTGGATTCCATGTGACCACATCTTTACATAGTTCAATACTTTTAAAAACTACTCATATGTAGTGGTTAAGAGCAGTGTAATCTGGTAAAAGTGAGCATTTAATGTCAATTGTGTACATGTACATTATTTCTAGGCTAGAAAATAACAATTATTCTACTGTAAATAATACATTTGCAAAATTAATTACTTTGGACGTTTATCACTCTAAGTATTTGTGGGGTAAAAAAGTAGGATGAAATTGGCAAGCATTGTTTTAGATGCATTTCAAACGAAATTACTTTCATTTGAAGCAGGTGAATAAAACTTCTAGTTGATTGATCTGAATCACTTTGTAATAATACAGTGTGTGTTATCCAGGATTTTAAAAGCCAATTCTGTGTAAATGTTCTCAGTCCTAACACTATAATAATGTTTTGTTTTCTAGCAAAGTCTGAAGAAAGCTGGGAATCTCCCAAACAAGTTAAAAAGAAGAAAAAAGCAAGAAGGGAAACGTGAACTTCCTAAGATGGACATGTGTTGCTGAATATTGTCATGAAGATTATGCTGTTTATGCAATAATTTGTGAACATGTACAGAATTTTATATAAATTTGAAACAATTTTTAAAAACAGAACTGCTGTGAACACAAACATCTTTAAAAAGGAATCAAATGAAAGTAACTTTATGATATAGCAAACAGAACATGCTACATTTGAAAGACATTCTGAAGAGTCTGTTTTTCCAACTTTTGGAGAGAGATCTTAATTTAAAAAAAAAAACTGGTTTTACAACACAGTGCCCTGTTTACAACAGATTATACTCTCATCTACAGCTGCGGATAAAAGATTAATTTTAAGGAAGGGTTTTCTGTAAAAATAATTGTCTGTACAATAATGGGTGTTTCTTGCCTCTCTTATGAGTGACGCATTAGAAGCACAGAATGTCAACCATTTGAATTTGTTTCATGCCTAAATCAAAGTGCTTTGATTCAATACATAATCTGCCATATCTTTACAGTAAGTTGGTTAGCAAGTCTGCTAGCTATCGCAGGAATCACAAGTGCAAATCATTAACCATTTGTACAGTCAGACCTTCATGGTTTATTATATGAAGTTAACACAATAAAACTGCTTTGGGTTAAAAGTTTGAGAATGTGATTTGAAACTTGAGTATGGTTCATGAAGTTATTTTTTATAATGTCTATTACCTTACTTGAATTATTGAAGATAACAGTATATTTTTAAGAATGCAGTAATGTGCATAAAATTGGTTTTCTTTTTCATTCCCTACAGTTCTTGGTTGATTCAGGATCCCATTTAAAAACTATTCTTTCAACTTCTAATCTCATGAAATGAACTGAAATCAAACTTTCCCTTCTCCTAACACTTGATGACTTACCATACCCAATTCTGTTGTCTATATTATTAAAATGCTGAAGAAATCAAAGTGAATTTTTCACTCACAAATTACCTGGATTTCAGAGATCTGTTGGAGAACTGGAGTAGCTTCAGACAGCTTTAATTGACATTGTCAAAAACAGTTATCAGGAACACATTTTTTTACTGCCTTAACCTGTAGTACGTAGAATGTGTTTAGACTTCTGGACAGGAGTTAGTGTTTTTATATTAAAAAGAAATAAAAAAATTAAGTGAAGCAGTTGTAAAATAAAGACCATTTCCCGCTTGAAACTGTTAATTAAAATGGCATTGAAGATGTGTTGTCATTTTCAGGCACTGTAATGAGGTGGTATTAAACTGGAGATGTGTTTGTGTGTGTAAGGTACATGCTCAGCCATGTACACTGTAAATAGCCTTTACAAAAATTGGTTTGCTAAGGATGGTATTTAACATCACCTGGTAAGTTCAGTTAAAGAGTCAGGATCCTTTTCAAATTATTGACTTCTGGTTTAGTGGCACAAACAGAATTGTTAACAGCTGTAACATGTGGTACTGATCAACAATCTTGCACTCTTACTGTACTCAACTGCAGTTTGACAGTATTGCAAGGCAAGAGCAGATAATGCAGCAAGCTGGGTTTAATTGTACTGAAAATGCACCTGCTAATAGAGAGCTTTCTGAATAAATGGATATTAACTTGCACAGGTATTAACTCCTGTATGTCAGGAACATGACACTCTAAATTGATCTCTTAAAATAAATTGAGCATATTGATGGTATTGATTTATTTACTGGGAGGGAGTAATGTTTAAGAGTGATACTTGTCATGATTCATGTGAAATAAATTTAGAACTGAAGTACACCTTTTTAAGGAGTATCTTATGGTAAACATGAAAAATAGGATATTATGAAATCATGCAGAGTCCTTTGCATGTAAATAATATTATAATTTTATTTGACTTCATAGTAAAGGTTAAATAATACCCTTTGAATTCAGGTTTTTAATGTATGTCTGAAATCTGTTTCCAATATGTATGTTATGCTCTTTTATAGAAAATACAAAGATTTCATGTAATGAAAGAGACTGCCCCCAAGGACTTTCACTGCATAAATTCTTTTTTTTTTCCTCTTGAAAATAAAATCAGTGATATTTCTGGGTTAGTCAAATAGCTTGTCATTCTGGAAAAAGAAACAAACTAGCTAAAACATTGGAACCCTGCTAACTAACTGCTACTGCTAAGCAGGGTCATATAAATACATAGCCTTCCTTTCAAAATGTTGTTACCTATTTAGCAGCACCTCTTACTGTTTTCTTAATATGCAGTTTCAATGTCTTAGAAAACAAAACTTGCTTTATTTGACATTCATTGAAGAGGTAGTAACTCTATATCATATTGTCTATAAATAGAAACTTGGTTATCTATGTACTGTCATGTTTCTATGATTCAAGCAGTGGTTAGTCTTAATGATACACTGAATCCAGACGTTGGTACTTGGATAGAGCAAAAAACCCACCATTTTAAAGAAACTTAATATTTTTTTTCCTTTTTTCTTTTTTTTTTCTGTTGTTGTCGAATGCATGGAATGGTTTCATAAATCCAATATGTTGTTTTTTTCTAAATACTCTGGAATTATTTGTATGTGTAATTTAAACTTGTGATGATGTGTAATTGGGTAGCCATGGCATATTTTTATTTCCTTTGTGGGGAGGGGAAGGTGTACAGAATTCATATGTGCTTGTTACAAAGGTAACTTTGCATTGGTTTGGAGGGGTTGAAAACTGTATTTCTGATGCCCTTTCAGAAGTCTAAAGGAAAAAAGTGCAAGTGAAGAGCACTACTTTAATATTTACTAAGAAAGAATGTACATATTAAAAGCATTTCAAAATTTATAGAAATACTCCTGGTACTGTTGTGTTGTAACTGAATTGTATCTCATTTGAAACTGCCCTATTAATAGTTCCTAGCCATGGGATTATCCTGTGAATAAGGCTTTTGGAAAGTGCAGACATCAGAGTACATTGTTTAAGCAAACTTTCATCTATTAGTTGCTGTGCCTTTAACTCAACTAGATTGCTAGTCATGATTTCAGTTGTTTAAAATTGCAGGTCCCTCACGGACACTTGTACCTCTGAGTCTCCTCCTAGTGACCACTGAGTAAAAATCAGCAGTTCTGGTTTTTCAGGCCAATACTAAAAGATTTCTTCATTTTTCTGCTGTAACTGGGAAAGAGACAAAGCCTGAAAATTTTAATTGCTTCTTAAAGTACTCTGCTAAAAACATTTTATTGTTAAAATTCTGAGTGAATTACTTCATTTAAGAATAAGGAGCATCAACCAAATGAATGTGGGGGAGAAGGAGCAGAAAGGGCTGCATGACTGATAGTTCTTAACTTGAAAGTAATGTGGCAACACAATGGATTTTGCTCACTGCAGGACTAACAGAACTGCTGTTAGTTTGGATGGTTGTTGGGAGCAAGGTGGGATGATTTCTGTTTCTTCATGGGTGGGAGATGGGAATTATTGTTGATTGTGTTCTGTATCATATTATTAATGATTCATGGGTTGTTACTGTTGAAACTTAGTTGCATTACAAAAATTGTCTGATTTCCATAGTGGGTCCTTCAGTTGAAAAAACTGTTGAACTTCTGCTCTCTTCATTTCTGGCTATTTGTACCAAGCTGAAGGTTTCTGGTTCCCTGAAAATTGCTTTTTTAACTGAAACTGTGATGTCTTTAATATTGGTGTATCCTGAAAAGTGTATTTAAAACTCTTAACGTGAAACTCATGGTTTCAGGAATTCATACAATACTCTTTAAAAAAACATGTTTAGGAACATCTGCAACTGTAAAGCACATTTGATGTCTTATTTATAGCATTAAGTGATCCCTTAACTTGGCTTAGGATTTTTAATTCAGTCCATGGTAGAGGGTAAGTCATAGATCACTCAGAACCGGATTGCCACAATGAACTCAAAACTGACTAGGTATGAGATGGTTCCCTGTTTTCTCACAAATAGGAAGTCCTGTATTAACAGTATTTCCACTTAGCTCTTCAATAGACTCTGACTTCAAGTGATTCCTTATTTCAAATACCTGGTGAAGTATAAACCAAATGTGTTGTTACTGAGGTGGGTTTTTTCAGAGGCTGTTCTGACGAAGGCTGCCAGAGTTTGTTTTTCATGGCTGCTCTTTCCTTGGCCAATCTTACCTATGTAGCTAACAAATAAAGTAATGCCTTGAGCTATGTCTGCAAACAAAGCTCCAGACGAGAGAGAATTCCTTTATGATGTGATTCTGTAACTTGGACTTTCTCTCAGACAGCCAGGCTTTAATGTGTCTTTTTAAGAGGCTTGGGACCTGGGAGACCAGTGCCTTCCTGAGCCAGTTAGCCAAAAGAGTAGGAGCTGTATCAACTGCTGTCCCTCTGCTGCTGAGGGGCTGAGTGGCTGGGCATAATATCTAAGGACATTTGCAAGCTTTGCTTCTGCTCTCAGAGGTCTTCAAAGGCACTGTGAATGATCAGTAACCTCGCATTTTCTCCTGTTCACAGAGGCAGCTAGTGAATGTGGAAAATACCTGCAGCCAGGTCTGAAATCACTGTGGTGTTAATTGTCTTCAAAAAGGGACAGATTCCAGGAAAAGCTTCCCTGGAGGGTAAAGAAGCTAATGATTGCTGGGACTTTTTCAAGAATGCTCTTCTGAAAGCACAAAAACAGTTCATCCCCTTTAAAGATAAGAAATGTAGGAGGACCAAGAGCCCCCTTGGCTTAACTGTGAGGTTCTGAGTCTCCTCAAAAGCAAAGCATACCAGAGGTGGAAATGTGGATGAATACCCACTGAGAACTGTGTGGATGTTGCCAGGTTGTACAAAAATGCAGTTAGAAAATAAAAATTGATAAAATAAAAAATAAATTGAATTTGGTCAAGGTGTCAAAAAATTCAAGAACGGGTTCTTTGGGCATAAAAACGGCAAGCAGAATGAGAAGACAACTGCTGTCCTGGTGATAAACAGGACAGGAGAATTAGTCACTGGTAACACTGAAAAGGCAGAAGCTCAACAGTTCCTTCACCTCTGTCTGCACCAGCACTGCTGGGCCTCTGGCCTTGGGACCAAAAAACCAGGCTGCTGCAAACACAGATCCAGCGGGGCGGCGGGGGGGGTGAGCTATTACAGGAGCCAACATTGCAAGGCTGCTCTCCATCATCTTTGGGAAGTTGTGGACTTCAGGGTATGGCAGAAGACTGAAAAAGGCTAATGTACCCCCATTCACAAGAATGGCTTAAAGGAGGATCCAGGGAATTTTAGGCCCATCAATCTTGCTTCAGTCCCTGGGAAAATTATGGAACAAAACCTTCTGGTAGCTATCACAAGTCAGATGAGGCACAGGATTCAGAAAAGCCAGCATAGATTGACTAAGGACAAACTGAGCTTGACAAAACTGGTCACCCTCTGTAACAAAGTAAGCTGCTTGGTTGATGTGGGCTGGGTGGTGGACGTTGCCTCCTGGATTTCTCCAGACTTTCATTACGGTTTCCCACAGCCTCCCTCTGGAGAAACAGATGGGCTGTGGGATGAGTGCTCCTTGTGGTGGTGGGAACTGGCTGAGAGGCAGCACCCAGAGGGTGCTGGTAAATGGCTCCTCTTCAAATGGGCAGCGTGGCACGAGTGGGGTCCCCCAGGATCGATGTCAGGCCCAGCGCAGTTTAATATCCTCACAAAGTGATCAGGAAGATGGGATCAAGTGTACCACGATGAAGTTTCCCAATGATACCAAACTGAGTGGGAAAGTGGACACTTTGGAAGAGAGAGCCACCCTGCAGGAAAATTTGGACAGGCTGGAGAATGGCTAACAAGAATCTGATGAAGTCCAGCAAGGGCTACCATCAGGTCTTGAACCTGGAAAACATAACCCAGGTGTGCAGCACGGGCTGGCATCTCCCCAGCTGGGGAGCATCTCTGTGGAAAGGGATCTGGGGATCCAGGTGGACAATCAGATCAACACGAGCAACCAGTGCTGTGTTGGCACAGAAAGCCAATGGGGTGCTGGGCTGCATCATAAGGGCATCACCAGCAGAGATCCAGAAGTCATTGTCCCACTCTGCTCAGTGCTCATCAGGCCACACTGGAATACTGTGCTCAGTTTTGGTCCCTGCTGTGCAGAAAAGATGTGGACAGGCTGGAGAAGGTCCAGAGAAGAGCCACAGACAGGGAAGCCTGTAAGAGGGGAAAAGGCTGAGAGAACTGGGTTTGTTCAGCCTTGAGAAAAGAAGGCTTAGGACCTTATCACCATGTTCCACTATTTAAAGAAAAAAATGGAGACTCCCTTTTTGCAAGAAGCCACATGGAAAAGACAAGGGATAATGGGTACAAGTTATTCCTGAGGAGATTCCAATTGGACACACAGGGAAATTTTTCCACAAAGAGAACAATCAGCCATTGGAATAATCTCCCCAGGGAAGTTGTGGATTTCCCCAACATTGGAGATTTTGAGATCTGGCTGAGTAGATTGCTGGGCCATCTTATCTCAACTGTGCTTTTGCCAACAAAGATTGGATAGATGATCCTTGTACTGTACTTTAAAACAACAACAACAAAAAAAAGAAAACAATGGCACCACCAAATGCCATAAAGCTGGTCAGATACTTTATTGTTTGAATGCAGTAAAATTATGAACAGAAAACAGATTACAATAAAATTCTACATCACTGTTACCTGTCTTTCTGTAAGTGGTTTGGTTTTTTTCCTGTGGTATGCATAAAATGCATCTCAAGAATTTTATTTCTATCAATCAAATTCTGCAGTTACCAAGGTGATTGTCTCCAGAAGTCTGAGACTTTGTCAGGTCCATGTGTTCTTCAAAGACTGTACTGCTTTAGGTTACTGCAGTGTTAAACAGTATCCTTTTCATAACCACCACCGTATGGCTTCTGAATTACAGAAGACTGTAATCCATCAGTGATAGTGTAAGGGGGAATAAAGCCTATAAATTCATTAATCTATAAATTCAGTGATAAAAAAGCCTGTGGTCTTGGCCCAACTGAGTTTTGTCAGGGGCAGTTTAGGACAGGGCAGCTGCCTCAGGTGCCTGTTTCAAGTCATCTGTTACAAGTAACCCTGCTGTGCCAGCATCATCTTTCATTTGACTTTTGAAATATGTTGTTCCAGTTTTGTGCTTAGTTACACTGCCCTTTAGCTTGGCTGTAAAGTTGGAGTCTTTCAATTGCTTTGAAACTTTTTCAGGTTAAACTCTTTCTCTGTGAACTCTTGCCTGCATGGTCTGAGTAGCCACTTCAAGAAAAACCAAATCTGAGATTGCATGGTGACTCTTGCAGAGCAGTGGCCAAAACCCAGCAGCATCAATGCCAGCTCACCCTAATCCATGCCTGCCCTGCTCCTCTGCCTCACCTCCAGCAGGGGTAAAGGTAGCTGTTAAATCAGGTGAGGTTTGTGAGGATTCTTGAGAATTATTCTTACTCCAGCTGGCTCTCTGGTATTTCTGCTGTAAATCAAGTCTGTGGCCTGTGCAGAGTGGGGTTAATATTGGTGTTGCTTTAAGTATGAGGCTCGCACAATTGTATTTAACAGTTGAGGTCCACCTTTGTAGATACCCTCTGTCACCATCATGCCTGGCTGGCTGGTTATTTTAAAAACATTTGCAAATCTTAATCAGTAGATATTTTTAATATTTTCTTCATTTTTATTGGAATTCTTTTCTGCATTTTCCAAGAATGGAGGTGCAAACAGCAGTCTGCTCTGAACAAATGTGTTTATTTAATTAAAAAATAATGAAATCTGTCTTTTTAATAAACAAAAATAATGTTACTTGGACTTCACCTGTGTATTGAACACTTCTGAACAGTAGTACTAGTAGTAAAAAGTATTTAAGTGCTTTTCTGGAGTGGGATCAGCACTTGATAGAATTGAGCTGGCAAATCAATACTATGCTATTTTATATTCATATACTGCAGACATGCATTTCAAAGTCATCCAACTCATGCAGCCTGCTGTTAACTGTGGAAATTCTTCATGATGTTTTAGGAGCATGTCTTTTTCTGTGAGCCCTTAGCAGGCATGCAGAACAGAAAATTTAGTGACTGTTTTTGTAATGACTAAAATATTTAAACTTGTACTACCTTGAATATAAAAAATATTTAATAGAGATGAATAATTGAAGGGTTCCAAAGCCTCACACAGATGATTGAGAAAGGCAGGTTTTCCATACCCAAAGACTGCCGTATGTTTTGGATTTCTGCAATCACATCATGTGAATGCTAGACTATGGTCAAACTTAGCCGGAAGTCATATGTGTCACATTAGAAAATAACTTTTTGTCTGTTTCACTTTGAGGCAGAGCATGTTGTGCAGCGCAAGATCACTATGGGAAAGCGGGACTGCAAGTGCTTCACTTTACATTAAGAATTCCATCTCTAAAAATCTTGAATTTGCACTAGTATGCCACTGGAATTTGTGCTGCCAGAGAGCATTGTGCTGGAACACATTTTCTTATGTGAACACTTAATGTAATATTAACATCTCTTGAGAGCACCACACATTATCTTTCACACTTCTGCTTTGTGTTGCTGCTGTATGGAGGACATGATACTGCTGGAGGCTTTAAACTTTTTAGAGCTAAATATTCCTAATATTTCTTGAGCAGTCCACCTCAAAAAGATGTATTTGAACTGAAGTTTAACTAAAGAAAGAATTTCTAATTGTATTTTTTTTTCTCTTTTTTTTTTCCTTACGGCAAATCAGCAGCTCAGCCCTGCTGTGAATGAAGTGAGCTATCAGCAGGGTGTTCTGTCAGGGTTTCAAGGATGTCTCCATCAGCATCGGCATGGTAAAACTCATAGTGAGGAGTCTTTTTGTCTTACAAATATGAAACTGTCCTATGTGGCAGTTAAGTGGTTTAAAGGCTCATATACATTAAATATCAAAAGGGAAGGGGAAATACGTACAGATTTGCACTTTCAAATTATGTTTGGGTTTGGAGAATGTCATGTTGGCGATCAGTGAATTTTACATTAAAAATGAAAACGAAGTTCTCTCCAAAGTGGCAAATGTATCGTTCTGGTCTGCAGAGATGGGGTTTCTGAATGCTAAGACTAAACCTCTGATATTCCAAAGGTTTATGCATAGATATTTGACACTAAATGAGTTGCAGTGGAGGTGATGAGTTACAATTGTGTGTTACTGCAATTACATTTTCTCTGTGCCTTGACTAGTCCATTACTGAATACCACTGTGAGTTGGGACAGCTCTGCAATGTTGGCTCAGTCAGGATTTCCCAAAGTTGCCTAAGGCTTAATCAAACATGTTCAGATGTGTGCATGTCTATAAAATGCTTTACAGTCACAGTATAGTAATATACATTGATAACCTCTATTGGGACACAGCTGAAAGCTGTGTGATTATAAGATGTGCTTTTGAAACAATGTTTACACTGCACTTGGAGGTCAGCTGGCAAGTAATGCTACTTCAGTAGAATTATATTGGCATTTATTATGTGATTTGCTATACAAAAGATGAAACATTAGAAATACGATTTAAACTATCACTGTCACTTCTGGCATTAGGTATCTTAGGAGGATGTTTAGGAGACTGTGATGAAGAGAAGCCAAGAGTATCTTTGGTTTTTATTATTAGGAGAATATTAGCAGCCTTGATCTTTTTTTTTTTGTTTAGAAGAAACAATATAAAATATCCAGTATTATCTTCAGTCTCATCCCACACACACATACACATGGTAGTGATGGATCCATCTTATGTAGCTTTAAATCTAGATTTCCTAGCTGCACTTCCTAATACATACAAATGGTTTATAAATTGGAACAAACTTAATCTAATTAAACTTTCTGCACCATCAGCACTGTACAGAAGTGTTTCCCTTGCTCTTGAAATGGTAATATCATCAGTGCTGTATCTCTGCACTTCATGAAGGACATACCACAGACCTGTAATTACTTATTGTGTATTAAAATGTTACTTTGCATGTACAGTACTCACAGTTTGCCTCTGCAGAAAAAGGCACATATTGGCTAACTGGGTTTGTATTGCTATCATGTGCTCAGCAAATCAATCATCAAGGGGATTCAGGACAGAGAGCTGACGGGGACAAACCCAAGCTGATATTTTCATAGTATAAAGCCACCAGCTCCTATGGCATGCTCTGCAGGCTTGGCTGGAAAGCAATTGATCTCCATTGGTGACTCCCTAATAGGCAGTGGATGGGTAAACAAGCACAGGATGTGACACTATGAGAAAGTTAAGTGTTTTTTTTAGCATAGAAAACAATACATGTGAGACTGAAAGTTTCCATAATGTTCTGTGGCAAACCTCTGCCTGTTGTGAACACTGCTGAGAAGAACTGGGTGGCATTCCTGGAGTTTGCTTGAGAGTCCAGCAGACTTGGAAAGAGAGCAGGAAAAGAGGGATAACTCCACAGATATTCAAAGTAATGGTGTTGATGCTTTTCAGTTGCTTTAAAGTTGTTGGTAGCTCAAAGTTCCAGGTTTTGGCACGTTTGGCTTAATATGCTAAAGAATAAAGTGCACCTGGGGCAAAGTCTAAGCAGGTCCCCAGGTAAAGTGGTGAGTTACTGCTTGAAGCCTGACTGGCATCTAAAAATCTGAAACTGGGAAGTGCTTCTTGTGTAAGTTACAGGCAGTAATAAATTACAGTTATGGAAAATGTGTTGTTTCAATTCTTCTTGACTGTACTTAAAACCAGTATTGGTTCTCAATATAATGGAAGGACATGATTTATCACTAGACTGAGATTGTTGATAGGAAACAAAATGATCATGAGTTCTACCAGATATAACAAAAAAAAATCCAAACAGGTATGTAAACAAAACATGTTTGATGATCAAATTGTGGGGGGGTTGGGGGGGATATCTATATTCTTTTATATTAAAAGAAAAAAAAAGTGGCCTTTTAAAAGAAGAGGAAAACCTATAATGGCATAATGCAGAAGGGAATTAAATCTGGAAACATTCCCAGTGTTGAGCCATACTCAAATGAATCCATAAATTAAACATTAACTAATCTAACTAATGGAACTAAAAGGAAGTAAATGCTGTTTGATGTATATTAGCTTTTCTTAGAAGGTTTGCCTCTCCTATCAATCAAAGGCCTGTGACCTCTCTCCAAACTCAACACAGTATTAAAAACTGTCACTGAGATTTCCTTTGCTCAAGCAATCTGGCAAGCAGTGAGACTGCTGGCAACATAACAACCAATTTATCCAAGAGCTCTCTCTCATCCTTGTATGCTGTACTTTATGTTCTATAGCTGGCTGCAGATTATGGATAAAATGTCCCAGTCAGTTTAATACTGTGTCCAGCATAAGCATTCAGGCCAAAAGACCAAAAGCTCCACGCATGACCTTCCACTGGGTTGGTGTAGTAAAAGGTCAAGTGTAAATCTGGGGATGTTTCAATCCGAGTAGTAAAGAGGAATGGGGGTACAATCCCAATGCTGTGTCTATTGATTAAATGAACACTGTTATGTCTGATGCCTGCAGTTTTAAAAGCTTGTACAAGACTGTCTAGATCCCCACACTAGTGAGGGAAGCAATAAACATATTTAAAGGACTGAAAGCAGTGTCTGATGAGCAGAAAGTTAATTTATCAAAAGAATTTGGAGAAAAATTTGTGTAGAGTAGAAATTATTAGGATATGAGCATATGAGTTAATTAGCCTGGTGGAGGAAGAAGTGATGAGTTTTAGTTGGATACAGGACACCTGCACCTTCCAATTTTGTTGATAACAGTTGCAACCAGTGGTGATGTCTCCACTTCTCAGTATCTCAGGTATGCTGAGCCAGCAGGGGAAAAAACAGGAGAACTGAAACAATTACAGAAATTTACAGACTTCAAAGGCAAAAGGAGAGAGTTTTTTTATTGTTGAGCCTGGCAGAGCCAGGCTATAACTCCAGTGTAAACATCTTCTGCAAGGCAAAACGTGAGCCTTTGGCAGCCCTGACAAAAGTGATTAAGAAAGAACACACAGGCAAGGGAGAGGAGAACAGGAGTGGACACAAAAGAACCACATACTTCTGGAAGCTGGCAGTCCATGTGGAGCAGATCTCTGAGGAGACTGCAGCCCATGGAAAGCAAATTCTATCTGAGGGAAAGCTTCAAGAACATGTTACTGATATAAAATTTTGATAACCAAACCAAATTTTATTTTTATATCTTTTATTTTAAAGAAAGCAAGCAAACAGCATGGGGTGGCAGGGGAGTCACCGCTCCACTAATGGCATATGCCACTACAAGTTCACCCGAGTATATATACTGGTTTTAAGCCTACAAAGCATTTTCCAGTGTGCTTGTGTTAGTCTAAATAGCAAATATCAATAAGCTGGGATCAGCAATTTCATAATCTTTCCAGGTGGTCATTGGCTTCCCGTCCTTCTTGTGGTCATCTGGAGGGAGGCCTTACACCAGTGTCTGCTACATGATTTTAGTCTGGTACAAATGCATCAAGCTTTTTATTATACATAAGCATTTAGTCACTTGGTTGCAATATCCTTTAGATTTACCACAACTTCCTCATTTTATTCTAAGCATCAGTCATTTTGCTACCTCATCTCTTTACTTCTTCTATTTTCTTTCTTTATTTGGCTATTCTGTCAGAAAGTTTCAAAACTGTTCTTTGTAGTTATCCCAGATGTTATAGGTAAAAATTGACCCAGCCAAATTAAAAATGAAAAAATAATTTTTATTATAGCGATTGGATTCTATCTGAGCCAGCCACAAAGAAAAGGACAGTGCTGAGCCCAGGATCGGTGCTGGGTGAGACACAGGTCTGACCGCTCTAGCAGAGGGTCTCCTGTACTTCACACCAACCATCCTGCTGAGCGGTTTTTATACAGTTTATTTTGCTCGAGACTGGGATTTCAGCGATCAGCCTTTTCTTTCCATTCAAAGTCCCACATATTCATAAAGTCTCTTTTCTCTGTGCTGAGTTGAACAATCCGAGGTCCGGGAAGCGATGTACATCGATGATGGAGTTCCGGGAACCCGGCATTGAGATACATCCTCCCGAGGTTCCAGGGATTCCAATCTCGGGTAGTTGTTGGGACAATCATTGCCTGGGAGTTCCTAGATCATCTCGAGAAACGACCCATCTCAGAGCGAGCCACATGTATTAACTTGTAAATGAAGACTTATCGGCAATGGTTTCAACATATGTGAGGCAACCCCCTGGCTCTGGCTCCCATGCTTTATGTCTATGTTTTAATTTTATAAAACTTTACCCATGTATCACCCTATAGGCACGAATTATCCATATTACACATAACACAGGGAGCTGTCCACTTTTGACACAGCAGATACAAGCATTTGCTGATTCCATTGCCAATTGACACGAATCACAAAAACATTTTTTACAGTTACCAAATTGCAAATCTGCTGCCAAGCAAATAATTAGATAACTGCCCAGCTTATTTTTGAGGTTTCTTGCAAATGTAACACAGATTATTTCATCTCATCCAAAATGTTAAAATTAATCTGTGAGGCTGGCATGAATGAGAAGGCCAGAAGAAAAAAGAGCTGAATCTCAGTGTACTCTAGAACACACTAGCCTTCTTGTGAGTCCTATATCTTCAGAGCAAAATTGAGAGGCTTTCAAGTTAGAAAAGGGGGAAAAGAAGCATGCAGTAAAGCAAACTTTTCCTTGGAGAACATTTCAACTCTTGGCAGGGCAATAAATCAAAATATTTTAATAACATGTTTCTTAAAACCAGCATCTTCAAGTAGAATTATGAAGCTCTGGACCAAGGAAGCTAATAACAAATACACTTTACCATCAGGAAGGAAAATGTGTAAGTATACAAATTTCCTAAGATATTAGAATCACTATTTTCTATAAGAAAAATCATTATATAATATCCCAGTAGTGAGCTAAAAAGTTCCAGGCATTTCTCTCAACAAATTTTAAAGCTTTATTCAGAACTTTTAAAAGAAAAAAGGAATTAAAAAAAAAAAAAAAAGACCAACCAGCTAACCATTTCTTGTCCATTGTTTGGTCCTGAAACACAAGAATTTAGGTCTGCAAGCATATCAAGCTGTGTCATTGCAATGGCTTTCTTACATGCTCCGTGTTCTGAGTTGTAACATGCTGGAGAAAAATACTGCTCTCACTCTGATCCTTTTTACGCAAAGCGGGGGAATGAATGACCTCTTGAACCCAATTTGAATTGTAGCAGCAGTCCTATTTGATTGCATGTTGGCCAGTCTTTGTGACAGAGGGGTAGTGTCAGACTTTTATTGGAGGCTTACTTCTTTTAGAAAGTACAGGTAATTTTTAAACTTCATGCCATTAAAGATTCCTACAGCTCTAAATACTGGAATCATTTGCAGCCATCCTGAAACGAGGGTTCTGAAGGAAGCTGAACAAAAGGACTCTTAAAATGGCTCTTTACTAGGATAAGAGTCTCTTTCTCAAAGCCGTCACCTCCCTGTGCCTGAGGACAATACCCAGACCTTGGTTTCTGGGCAATGTTTAACCCTTTTCTTATCTTAACTTGCCAAATACAAAACAATTAACAATTCCTTTTTTCACTCTGGAGCACGTGGCTAATCCTGCAAGCAGACGATGCTCAAGATTCTCTTGAGCTGCCCTTTTGATTAAGTGCTGTAGGCAATGCTGGGCAACAGTGTAACTGAAATATTCAAAGCCAGTTGAACTATGCTGCACCACCTCTGTGGGCTGTGCGTACAGATAAGAAGGTGGGAATCACAAACAGTTTCTAAGTCAACTGTCCTCTTCCAGCAATCTTGTTCAGACAGGTATTAACATGGTTGGGAGGTACCAGTTATCAATTTTAGTGAGCACTAGAAAGAACAAGAAAATGCTAAATGGACCAGAGCATCCTCTGCAGGAGGGAGAAGTTGTCCCCGCAGTGAGAAGAGCACAGAGGGGACATGGGGAATACAGAGCAGAAGCAGGACACAGCTGTTTTGTTAAACAGCTTGCAGCACAGAGAACAGCTGGCAAGGCAGCAAAGTCGGGCTGTGTCCCTTCCCAGCTGGCTGGCAGAGCTCTCAGGGTGTGCTGTGGGGAATGACTGGCTGTATGAACGGAGTTTAGTGATCTACAGCTCTGCTGTGGTAAGGAGGGGCAGGCAGGAGCCATGAGCCTGCATTTCTTTTCTGGGTACATCCCACAGCCGACAAGCTGACCAGCGGCTGAGCAAGGGTGTGCCAGGCTTTGATCTGTTTAATTTCAGCATTGAGTGTTCCCTCAGAAAAATTTCTTACCATATGGATCCCACAGTAAAAAGTATTTCTTTTTTCAGCACGGCTGAAGCAAGTGCTTGTATGTAAGCTGTTAATTCTCTTGAGTTTGTCTCACTTGTTGAGCAAGACAGTGATACGATACTGGTCCTGTTCAAGTTTTGATTAATAAAGATGACAATCTCTAGAATCTGTTGTACCTCTGGTACCTTGACAAAGCTCCGATATCATCCAATTAGAAGTTGCCCCTGTTGCATCTTGAATGATTTTCCACCATCAGGGTGTAAGATTGGTATTCTGTATGCAAAGCCACCTCTGTAACACGCTTGTCATTTCTTGCTTTGTAAGGCAAAGTGAGAGACATGGAGGTTTAACTTACAGAGGCCGTGTTGAGGGGGGTCTGTGTCTGTGGCAATACTCAGGTTCTGAAACCTCGCCATTACCAAAATCTTGCCAAGCAAACCAAATACAGCTAGTTATAAATCGGGAGAGTGATGTGAAGCCTGATGTGTCCTGCTCTTTCCCATCAGGCTTTTTGAATGGAAATTAATAATTATACAGGAAACTGCTCTGAAGTGATTAGTGTTTGCTGCTTATTCTTACTTCCTTTTTCTCCTGAGAATATGGGGGTTAAAACCTGTGAAAAACGCCAATCACTTGGTTTTTAAAATTTTTAAAGTTTAATAATAATAAAATGGTTATAAAAATAGTAATACAATTAGACTAATAAAAATTTAGAGTTAGGACAATTACAAGACAATAAAAGGCAAAGAATTATGGACATCCGGATGCTCTTGGGCCCTTAAGCCCGATAAGCGTGCCTTGTGAACAAAGGAATAACCTTAAAAGCAATAGCCTGTTGCATATTCATACATCCATACATGATGCATAAATTCCTTGCAAATTAAGAGCTTTTCTGGTTTTTGTCAACTTTTTCTCCTTAATCTTGGTGGTTCTATAAAGATGGAGAGAAGGTGGAAGAATGTTTGTCTTTTCCGATACGGAGGCCGTAACTCTTTATGGGCCCCGTCCCTGCCATCTCTGTGCAAAGAATTTCTTGATTATCTGATTACCTTCTTGAGCTGGTTAAAAAGTATCTTACATAGTATAGTTTCTATTTTAACATTGGGTTATAAACTAAAAATACATTTAACACACTACTTGAGAGAATTAATATAGCATAACTTTCCAACATTACACATATAATATTCATTGTAACATTTGCGAAAAGCCAATCATAAAATATGTATTTTTCACAAAGCCACTGATGGGAACCATAAGTGAAAGTAGACATGCAGTTAACTTCTCCTTACAGAGAGGAGGGCTGTGCTGGAGGATATTATAAACAGCATCTGCCTCTCACAGCTCCAGGACCTGAGTTCCTCCTGCCTGGCTGCTGAAGCCCAGCTTGTTGTGCCCATCCCAGGCTGAGGGATGCAGCTGCTGCTTTCCTGTTTGCAGGTACAGGAGCCCAGCAGGGACAGCTGCACAGATGGCCACAGACAAGGTGTTGCCTTCATCTGTGCCTCCTACACGTAGGACTCACGGAAGATCCAAGTAGAGACCAGCTGGTCCAGCTTGATGCTTGCAAGCAAATAACACCCACCCACCCACTGATCACTCATTGATCCCCCCAGCAGCTGACACTTGCTCCTTACAGCCCTCACACACAGTGGAGAGCGGAAACTACACAGAGAGACACTTAAGAAAGGTTTTATAAGAAGTGTGGGTGAGCAGGCAGTCTGCTCGGCCAGACTCTGCACACGATTGACCTATTTTATACCCCTTTCTGTCTGACCCTCCCTCTGCTCCTTCCTGATCCCCCTCCTCTAATTATTCCCTCCCCTTTGCTCCTTCACAATCCCCTTCCTCTAATTAGTCCTTCCAAAGTTTTGCAGAGCCCTCCTCAAATATCCCAAACCCTCCTGTTCTTCTTGTTTGCCCCTTCTTATCAGTTACAAACTCCAGGTGACCCTGCCCAAAGCTCTTCAGTAGGCCATCATTCAGTAACCTGACACTTTTGGGTTTTGTCACTGTCTCTCTTGTCCCTTTTCCACCAGGTTTGCATCTCTGTGTCCTTGTTTATGGAATCCTCCTTAATTTATTGCCACCTCTGCTTTGAAAAGGTCAGGTCCTTGGCCAATAGCCTTCATGAAGCAGATGCTCCTACCTTCCACAAGGCTTGCATACAAGGGTTTCACCTCTGACTTTCCTACTCTCTGGTACTAAAGGACAAGGTCTCTCAAGGCTACCAGTGAGATAGTCCAGACCCCATGGTTGGTGATTTTCCTTTGGCCTCTTGAATATTTGTCAATACTGATGTTTCATTTTACAAGAATTTTAGTTTCATTTTTCAATATTGTTATAGGTAAAAATGGTCAAACCGAATTAATAATTAATAAGATACGTTTTTATTTAATGACCAAGATTCAGTCATAGATAGCCATGATCAAAAAGGCAGTGCCAAGCCCGGAATCGGCACTGGGTGAACACTGATCCGACCTCTACTGCATCGGATCACCTCTGTTCACAAATGCTGCCTCTGTCCAGTCAGTTTTTATACACTTTTTTTCTGCCTGAGGCAGAGGTTCTCCTATTCTTCTCTTTGCTTCACGTATTCATGGGTGTCCTTTTCTCTGTGCTGAGCTGGACAAAGCTGTTTCTGGGAACCGATGAATGCTGATGTTGAGTTACAGGGAAACTGGCATTGAGATGCGTGCTCCTGACGACTCTGACTATCTTGATCGTAGATATCGCTGGGTGTCTCCTTGGATGGCCCAGGAAGGAGCTCATCTCCACACAGAGCCAGGCTTTTTCCTTTGTAAATGAGATCTTTCTGCTTGCTGCCATCTGTGGTTTCGCAACCTTTCCCCAGCTGCGGCTCATAATTTAAAACTTCAAGATTTTTTTGTACAGTCATAATTTATTACATATATATTTTTTACATAAGCACGAATTATTCCATAACATATATTGCAATATGAATCCTGAAAATATTTGGCTTATGCATAGAATCTAGTCAAAATTATAAATTCAGTGTGGCTTTTCCTTTTACACACAAAAATCCCTGCCAACCCCTTGCCAGTTTTAAAAGGACAAACTAAGAACAGAGGTTATGTAAAGTTCCTACTTAAAGTATTTTTAATTTAATTTACTATAGCGGCTTTATAAGTAGGGATAAAGCATAGTTAGAAATGTTCGTCTGTGTCAAGTTAGCTTTTATCTTGAAGTTCCTGTTCTGTGCAGATGTATGTATTATGAAATAATGAAGAGCCCCAAAGCAACCATATAGGGAGGCAGTGGAGCATTTTCAATGTCATATTTTGATGGTAAATCGTGGAATTTGGTAGCAAGCCAAGATGGATGACAGTAAATAAATTATGCTTAGGGTCAGGGTAGACATACAGACCTTCTGACAGTATTTTCTTCATTATTTCATCTGGAAAACAATGCAAGCCTCAAATAATAAAACATGAAAAGTCATCTGCTTGGTAGGAAATTCAGCTCAAGTCTGCATCAGTGCTTGAATATGCAGGACTGGGTCCTTCCTCCTAACGATACGTGTCCCCCTCACACCCCACCATCGTCAGGGCATTAACTATGGGTAGTAGCCATGAGTTTAATGTTACCTTGTATATCAGTTACACGAGGAAATTCCAGCCACCCCAATAGCAGCCGCTTTGGCAGTGGATTAGGACGACACTGTGAAAGAAAACAAATGTTCATGGTTGCAGAATTTGGGGTAAATTCAAAACATTCCATTACCTCCTCCGATATTATCTTTCCTTATAGAGAAATTGAGTTTATTTCTGCTGCTTTGACACTCGAAAATTGCGAGACGAACTACCAGCTTTGCCAAAGAAGCGCCGAGCCGGTTCGCCCTCCCCGGGCTCATTCCAGGCGCGGCAGGGAGCATCCCGCGGGGAGCATCCCGCGGGGAGCATCCCGCGGGGAGCATCCCGCGGGGAGCATCCCCCGGAGAGCATCCCCCGGAGAGCATCCCCCGGAGAGCATCCCCCGGAGAGCATCCCCCGGAGAGCATCCCCCGGGGAGCGGCCCTGGCCCGGCAGCGCTGGGGCCGGGCTGCCAGCTCGCTGAACGCCCTGGACTGCGCAGCCCAAAACCCTCCCGGCGCTCCAGCGCGGCTGCTCCGCGCTGCTGTTGCGGGTACATGTGCTCGCAGGGGCCGCAGAGCTCCCTCCGTCCGCCTGGCTGGCTGGCTGGGCCGGCCGTGCTCTCGGTCCCGCCCGCCGGGAGGGGCGGCCCCAGCCCGGCCCCGCCCCGCGGAACGGCGCGGACAGAGACGCGGAGCGGCGGAGCCCCGAGGAGCCGCCGAGATGCTGAGCTCGCCCTGGGCACGCTTCTACTCCAACAGCTGCTGCCTCTGCTGCCATGTCCGCACCGGCACCATCATCCTCGGCGTCTGGTACCTGGTAAGCGTGCCCCTGGCTCCGGGCGCTCGGCACCGGCTGCAGGGCAGCCCGAGGGGCTGCTCCGTGGATGGGGATGCCGATCGCAGCGGCTCCGGCTGCCCGGGCAGCCCAGGCGGGTTTCAGGAGGAGCCGCGTTGTTAGAGCGCCGTAATGCGCAGGCAGCGCCGCGCTCCCCGCCGCTCATCCCGGCGGGCACAGGCACAGGCTCTGCCGAAACTGGGGCACGAAGCGTGTGCGTGTTCAGGGGTCAGGGCAGCGGGCAGGAGACACAGGGCACGGGCAGGCGTGGGAGGGTCTCAACCCAAAAGCTGTATGAGGGTTGAAAATGTGATAAGTGAAGACCACTGGGGGAAAGGTTTTCCCCCAAACTTCGGGGTGGTCTCAGGCTGGAGCTGGCCGCAGCACACGGGCCCCGCGGGTGCATTAGCTCCAGTGCCCCATGGTCACTCCGTGCAAAAAATCATGTTTTATCATCTCTGATCGCTGCTTCATAAAGCAATCGGGCGTTCTTGTCACTGCTGTCCCCTGTATGGCAGGTAATCGTTTGGCAGTAGCGTTTTGGCCTGCCTGGTAGGGAGCCGAAAGCTTCCAGTTTGCAGGTACTAGAAAGATATCTTTCTTCTGCCAGGATTACGGGACACGAGTGAGGAATTTACCCTGGGGGCACCAGCGTTACCATCAGTAACCAAAGGCTGTTTGACGCTCAGTTATTTGGCCCGGGGAAAGACTCGGTGAGGAGAAGCCGCGTTAAGCTCTCAGTTCCTCCCTGACAATTGTTTCCCCATCCTTTGCAGTGTGGGAAAAACAGTTTTCCCAGAGCTGGTCCAGCCATAATCGCAGGGTTTTCAGAATAAAAAGAACTGGTTGTTTGCTGTAGGTAACGTAGATGCACTTCTCAGCCTGCGCAGTCTCTTGGTGTGAGGAATCAGTCTCTGTCTGATGGCAAGGCTGTGCAGAGCTGTTTGCCAAGCATCATTTTTCAAATGATTGCAGACGGAAGCAGATTAGACCCGGGCTTATTTGCTAGCTACTGAAATTCCTTGCAGAAGCAAGTGAAAAATGCAGGGCTGCCTCCAGTGTAGGACAGCTCATTAAATAAATTCAACCACTGTAATACAAAAGCTAGGTTGACATTTATTTCCTAGAAATCATATAAAATGTTCTGTTGTCGTTATGAAAAGCCTTCGTGGGGTCCCCTGGCTAGCTCTGGACCTGTAAAATATGTATTTCACCATTGAGAAAATTGTGCATTAGTTGAACCATTTCTTTCTCCTGGTTTAATAAAATATAGTTAATAGCAACATCCACAGCCTGTACTGATAGTATTGTAAAAGATGCCTCTCTTTACCTGGCTGCAATTAAGTTTTGCTAAGTTGTAATATGACCTGAAAGCTTTTGAACATTTCTTCTAGGGGGCTTATTATTTCTTTCTGCCTTCAACTGAACGAAGCCTTTTCACACTGGCTCCATAGAGACAGGGATACAGATATTTTAGCTGTTCAGTGAACCTAAAGTTATTTGAGGAAGAGGGAAGTGCATCATCTGGGCTTGGATACAAAGAAAATCTGATAGCTTTTTAGACTGTTACCTAATCTGTTATAAACATTTCAATACCAGTGGGCCAATTTCACATAGTATTTTACTGCAAAATTTGGTCTTAAATTTCCTTTCCTATGAGCAGGCATTTCCTGATTTACATCTCTTGGTTCTACTGCTTTCATAACTTTTTCAAGGCGGATTTCTAAATTACTTCAAACTGATACAGTACACATTTCTTTCTGTGCTTTTTTCACTATTGCAAGTATTTGAATTTTAAATTTATTCATTAAGATTAGATATTTAGATGCATGTAGATAATAAATGCTAAACCTTTTTGATCGCCTATTATGTTAGGAAACAAAAAGTAAGGAAGGAGTAGCTCCTTGAATGAATGGCCCTAGTTAAAAAATCTGGTTGACAAAGTCATACACAAATGGACTTCTTTGACTCAGAAGAACAATTATGGTTTGGTTACCGTGTGCTGTTGAGGGCTAACATAAAAATAGATGTTGTCTTTGCCATTATTCCTTACAGGAAATTACTTGAGGAAAAACATCAACCTAGAGAATGAATAGTTTTCTTGTTGTTTTTTCATTTCTCACTACCTCTGAGGTGTGAGTTTTATTAATTCTATGACAATGAATACAATTACTCAGTAGTATAAGCTCAGAAGGAGGAAAAAGCTGTAGCTTAGAAGTTTTGGCAGACTTTTAACACAACATTTTCATGTTTCATTTTTTCATGTTGAACCAGTTTTGAGTTGGTATAATTTCAGGAGGCAGAATTTAATGTCTGAGTAAATGTGGAAAAAATAGCGACTGCGATGGAATTAATCTTCCCATAGCAACCCTCCCAGTGCCACGCTGTGCATTGGGAGTTGGAAAGGTGTTGATTACACACCAGTGTTTGGGCTGCTGCTGAGCAGTGCTGGCACAGCATCTGCGCTGTGTCTCAGCACTCCACCCCCCATCGATAAGCTGGGGGCTCTTTAGTTTTAATGTTTTAACTGGGTGTTTGGAGTCCTACAAAGAGTGGGGAGAGCGGGAAGCCGAGTGCACGTGGAGTCATCAGTGCTGCTGTTGAGGGAGTTTTCCGACAAAAGTGAGGGCAGGAACAGAGAGCTTTTCCAGCACAAGCACAGCAGCCACGGACACAATGGTCTCATAACCTGTCAATAGCTGGGAAATAAATATTTAACTTTATTTTAGAACATAATGGATCTCAGAATACTAATGTTTCTATAGTTCTTGTGTTTCAGTAGTTTCTTCCTGGTAGAGCCATTGGTACTGCATCTAGAGTAATATAACACACCACTGCATGATATTGCAATATAGCACAATAGTGCAATATGCATACTGCCACTGAGCACTGAGGTACTTCAGTGTAAAAAGTAACTTGTAAAGGTTGGAGCAGCCAGGGGAAATTTCCTGAAAAGAATATCTAGTGGGGTTATAGAATAGCCCACACTTCAGGAACTAGTGTGCTGCCGTGGGGAGAAAAGCTTAACAGGGCGTGCTGCAGTGTTAAATACAAACATTATGCTGAGGATTAAATTGTCAGTACTATGGCTGGCTGGGGGTTAATGCTTATTTCAAAACAGGACCAGTTTGGTTTGGCTGGTTATTAATTTTTGAGGTTTTATCTGAGATGGACTGTACATATCTCTGGATTATAACATGAAATCAGAGGTCACAATAGTCACACAGAAACATTTTGGGGCATAAAAGTCTTACAAATGTTGTATAAAAAAAAAAAAAAACAAAAAAAAAACCAAGCCAAGTGAAATTAGAAAGTCACTTCCAATAGCTGAATTTTGTCACTGTGCTGTTCAGGACAGTGACAATGCTGAAATGAGCCAACTTCAGTTCTGGTCTCCAGTGGGTGCTGGAGTCTGGGGAAAAACTCCAGTGAGTGCTGGAGTCAGGGCATTTCAGTTCCCAAGTGACCCAGTCAGTGCTGATGAGTCAGAATAACAACACCCCTGTCAGTGACAGCATTTATAAACACAGCGTGTCTTCTTCCTGAGGAAATGGACTCCACTTTCCTTGTCTAAAACACACAGAAGGAACAACATCAGATATCCTGACAGTGTCATGGAAGGATTTTCCACTCTCCTGATAGTGACAGTGGGGTTTCTGCACACCCTGAGGATCCACTGGCACCATCTGGGATAACAGGAATTCTGGTATTTCTGATGGACTTTGGCGGGGAGAAAATGAAATCGTAAGGTATCAGTTGAAAAAAAAAAATAAACAACAAAAGGAGTCTTCTTTTTTGAGCTCTGTGTGCTCAGTGCCTCCTGCTACCTGCCTCAGTGCAGCAAAGCCCTGGGCACAGGTCCCACAGTCCCCCAGGATCCTGCAACACCTCCAGTGCCAGTCCAGTGCTGTGGCCCTGGGAAGGGATTCTTGCAGAATGGGGCCTGCTGTGGATTCACCCTTGCCACGCCTGGGGAGCTGCTGCCTTCCCTCTGTGCTCCCTGAGGTCCTGACGGTGAGGGGCTAAAAATAAAAACTAATGGAAGGCTGAGAACCTTTTATAACCACAAGTTATCGAGTTGTGTGGCTCTCACTGAAGGATGTGCAGTAAGAACATAAATAGAGCAAGCCAAAGTTTTTCGCTGAGGTAGGTTAAATGTTTGAGGTGCTATTTGTGGAAAGCTCAGCATGAATTGCTAGTTGTGACATTTCAGTTCTGGATTTTTCTGAATATACTGTTGAAAGCATGTCTAATATCTATCTCTGTCCCAGTCATTTTTAATAAAATGATTGAATCCTAATGATGAAAAAATGTACTGGTAGTAGACTTCTATTGTAAAGGAAAAGAAAAGCACAATGTGCTATGGCCTCACTGATTTAAGGTTGAACACCCTGACAAGATTGGTAGATCTGCACTTGATCTGATGTCAAAAAGAGAATAAAAATACATATTTTGTGGCTAGGTCACATTTATGTCCTGGCATTTTTCAAGCCTCATGCAAAACAGCATGTATGGCAATGTGCTTAAATACCAGTTAGAAGATTTCAGTAATCTTGGCTTACTTGGCAGGGGGTAGAGATCAGCAGTGACTGCTCATGTAAACAAAATATCCCTGCACTGCATCCTTCCAAGCTGCTCCGTCCCCTCTCCTGCAAGCTTTACACTGCCTGAGACTACTCACATCAGCAAACAGGGTCCCTTGAACAGGCCTTTTTAGGGAAAATAAAGAAATTCTAAGGAGAAGTTCTTGGTTATTTTCAAACCTGGGAGAATCACAAGATTTTCAAAACTGAAAGAAGAACTGAAGTTGTGAAAAGAGCAAAATTGCACAATCAGAAAGCCTGAGGTGTTATCTCAGCGGTAGGTTGTGGGAATTTTCATGAATACAGATATGAGGCCTTGTGTTTGACTTAGAAAATCAGCTTGCTTTGTCTTTATACAGAACGAAGTGGGCTAAAAAGAAAGGATTTTCAACTTTATGTCTGTATGAAGCATCATAGTAGCCAGCTCACTGGAGGCTCAGTTCCTTCATATCAGCCAGGGATGTGGCTTCCCGTTGGTGCCAGTGGGATGTAGCTGGGGGCTGGGTGGGATTATCCTGCAGCACTGCCAGTGACAGCCCACTACTGCTGGCCCTGCACAAAGGATTCTTGCAGAACGGGGCCTGCTGTGGATTCACCAGGTGTTTGCCCCTCCATAGCCAAAACCTGGGTCTATATTCAGGGGAAAGAGCTGGCTGATGCCAGTGTCATTGCTAATTCCCATCCCTTGGTGTAGGAGATGTAGTGTCAGCAGTAGGTGAATTTTCTCCACTAGCAAGTGAAGGTGTCATAATGTGAAATTACTTGAGATTCCCAATTTTTCTAATAGAAATGGCTGAATTGATCAAATATTTATGTCCCAAGGGCCATGTCTATAAAATGATCATTAGTTTTTCTATTGTCTGTACTTCATAAGATGAAAGACAAGATCATGGAAAAAAAAGCAGTAACATTCCCAAGTAACTCATTAGACTCTTCCTATGCACATGTTTGCTATTGTGGAGAGTGGAGAGAAAACTTGGAATTCATTATGAATAAAGGAGAATATTAATCTTACTTTTAAAGGCTTCCCTGATGATTGATGTACGTGTTGAATATCCAGCTGAGACTGGAGTCAAAGGAGGTTCAGGGTATATGCTCTTGGACTGGATCACATCCATTTCATTATCTTCAAGACCGGGGTGTGAAAAATGACTGATTCTGCACACAAATACCTGCTCAGGCCCTGTATGGTATTTTCTTAACAAACTGAAAGCATATGTATGAATTTTAGGTATGTCATAGCAAAAACTAAAGACCAATAATGATCATTAGCATGAACAAAATGATCTTATCTGAAAGACCTTCTCAATAACCATGTTCTGATCCTAACTTCTCTAGAGATACATTGTTAAATAATTTAACAGTTATTAGCTTCAAGAGTGGCATCAGGAGAACTTCTTAAAGAACTCCTTCCTGCTATGCACAGGCCCAGGTTGGTTTCTGTAGTGCAGGACCTTATCCCATCTTTTTTTCTCCAATTCATGCTTCAGGCCCTCTTCAGTTGAATTACAAAATAAAGGAATGCATGGGAGGAATTTAAATGGCACAATCAATAAAATAGCCTGCAAAGAGCCTAATCACTCTAGCTTAGCTCACAATAGCTTGCAAAGAGCCTACCTGTGTGTGACAGAATCCACCCTGAACAGGCCAAAAAAGTTATCTGAACAAAGGATGTGTTCATTGGTACACTATATCCCAAGTTACCTGTGCTTTCTGCTCTAGGTGAAAATAGCCAGATTTGTGTGTTTCCTGTGCTGCAGAAAGAAGTAGAAGCAGCATTTTATTAGTTTGTCCCAGACCCTGTCATACATCAGTATGGCATTAAAACATTAAAAATGTTTTTTTCTTGTAAAAACCTTTTAAGTCATTGGAGGGATAAAATATCTTGAAAATGTCTTTTGGGCAGCCCTTGGACTTACTGAATTGTTTATTAGTCTGTGACACAACACAAGGATTTATGAAAATGTCTTTAAGCTCTAATCCCCTAACATAGGCAGGTTTTTTTATATCCCCAAATACCACGGTAGGGTGTTTCACAGAGTATGTAACCATTGCAATGACAGCTGATAATCTGCATCAGTTGTCTTGATAATGGCACAGTTGTCTCATGTAATCAATACAATTATCAGCTCAGAAACTGCAAACCTTTATAAAATACCCTTTTTTTTCTTATTAAGGCCTTCAATTGGATAATAAATTCCCTCCAGTGACAAAACAGATGGTTGGTTGTAAGAGGAGCAAAGTTTACATAAATGCTTGTTGAAGGAAAGAATCACATTAAGAGTTCAGTATGCTATAATTACATTTGGGTTTTTATACAAAAAAATCATGAATATATTTATAGAAAGGAGAGGAGGTATTACATTAATCAAGTAAAATGTGTTTGGAAGTTCTATTGAAGGTTAATATGTATCTCCTAGTGAGCCAGAGGAGAACACATTAAGCTTCCTAAACTGATCGTTGATTACACTGACGTCAGTGAAAATGCAATTAGTCTTATATATTCTTGGACATATGGAACGGATGTTGCAAAATAGCCAGGAATTAATTTCCTTGATTGCTTTCTTTCTCTCTTGTTTTATTGTGAGGCTTGTGCCTTGACTGTAAAACTCTGGAAGTTTAAAATGCCTGAGGCTTGAAGATGTGCCGGGCGATTTCTGTGCTGTTCTCAAACAGGGCTGGAGGTTTAAAGTCCCAAATCTCCAAACAGCAGAATGAGAAGCAAAAACCCACACTTGTGTCTGAAGGTGTGAGAGAGTGCTCTTGGTCAATGTGAGGTGAATTGCCAGGGACACACCCCTGAAGAATTAATATGGACTTGAGTTTAGCGCACTGTTCCTGGACCTCCTGTGGGTCAGCTCTTTTTCAGGTGTCTGCAGTCAGCTCTAACTATTGTCATCCTGCTACTCAGCCTTGAAAGGGGTTTTGAGAGTGCTGTGACTGCTTTTCATTTTGTTGCTGGCAAAGTCTTGTTCTATCCAGAGATGTATTAAGCTGCTTAAAACAGACAGGACAAATGCTTTTGGCAGAAACGCAGGTTTGTGGGAGATTTTCACCTTGGAGAGATGCATTTCCCAACAGTGAAACAGCTGTGGCCAGCCATCCAGACAGGATACATGTGATCGTGTTCTTTACTATTTCAGTAATTATCTGTACTGTACCATCCTTCCATTTCTTCTTTGAATAACTAAATCCCTGCCTTGGGCTGCAGAGTGCTTCAAGGGTGCAGTCACTTGTATGGCTTCTGTGGATATTTCCAGTGGTGGCTACATAAGAATAATGGATCAAAGATTTGGTGTGTTTTGGTGTTGGTTTTTGTGAGGTTGTTTTTTTAATGAAGTGGTTGTATGTGCCTTGCTCTCAAAAGCAGGGCACAGTCCTCTCAGCAGTGCAGTGGCCAGGTCCAAGGAGGGTGGAGGGGACTCTGAGCACGGACAGCGCTGTGGGCTGCAGTGGCTGAAGGTCACACAATGTGCTGGCCAGGGCCAGTGGGTACCTGGACAGTCCAGCCCAGGTAAGCAGCTGCAATGATGCTGCCTGGCCCATCCTCTATCACAAGTCCACACAAAAGTCTAGATCTGTGGGAGCTGCCACAACTCACATCACAGTCACACTTTAGCAGGTCTGCCCTCAAGCTTTCACAGTCACCTGTGAGGCTCAAACATGCATTTTTGGAAGTCAAGGACAAATGCAGAAACCAAAGAAATACCAGTTGAATAACCCTTTTTCTAATAAGGTTTTATTGCATACCAATTCTTTGCTAGTTCTCCACTGCATCCTGAACCAAGATGACCTTTAGGAGAAATTGTGAGTGATCTGGTAATGATATAATTGTATATGTGATTATATTTCTCCATAAATATTTCCTTAGAGGTCTTGCTGGGCAGAAGACCTCAGCAATCATTTTCAGGACTTTCCTTAGATACAGGTTAAACTTCCTTTAAATACGACGGAAAAGTAACAAAGACCACTGATAAATTTGTATACAAATAGTTTATTTCCTTAAACCAGAGAAGGACTAAGATTAAATAATGTTACGATACAGTTATTAAAATTGTCAAAGAAATGCCTCTGCCCAAATTAAGGTGCAAGCAAGACCACATGCCAAAGTCAGTAGTATGGATTTTATTTAACAGCAAATGGGAGGTAGAAAGAGATAGAAGGAAATAGAAAAAGGAGGAGGGAGAAGAAGAGCATGACAGAGAGACAGATTAAGTAGAAAATATCACCACTCCATGGATCCTGAAGGTGTCCTATTGATCCTGTTCTTCGGGTCTTCTTGGTGGTGAGGGTCCTGCAAAACACCGAGTTCAATGGATTAATAGGCACTCAGGCCAGCTGAGAATGCCCAGGAACCTCCCCTGCGGGAACAAGTTTGACACAGTCTCTTGCAACAGACTCTGGAGCAGACTCTGGAGCAGTTGCATCATGTGCAGTGCTCGGGTGCAAGGCCTCAGGAATAAGTCTGGGGAGCACTTTGGGGGTGTCTTTGATGGATTATGGCACCCTCTCAGCTGCCTCTCATGTGAATGTCCCGTGGATGTGGCCTGTGGGGTTGGGGGTTTCACACCTGAGCCGGTTGGTGTAAGGGAGGATGGGTGTTCACTGTTTTGTGTTCACACAAAACTCTCCTCCTGCCCCCTTGGTTGGGGGGGAATCTGTGCAAACTCAGCAGATGAGTCTGTGGGCTATGGCCTCCCCCGCCTCAAAGCCAGGACAGCTGCTGGGTTTGGCTTTCTGGGTGATACTTCATTCTCCCTCAGTCTTGTCTCCTTCTCCCTAGACCCGAGATGATTGAACAATAGTGTCACCTTTATCTTATCTCAAGTTCTCTTAGGCAGCTTAACTCACAGTCCCAAGTTCCCCTCCTGAGGCATTTTCAGGGAGGGGAGGGCTTTGGTGGTTGCAGTTTCTTTATACAGCTTTGCCCTAATGGGCAAAAAGTCCTTCATAACAATATTTAAGCCACAAACCATAACATTTCAGTCTCTCACAAGTATATAACAAACTAAACTCTGTCTCTAGGGAGGTAGAAACCTCTCCTGTGCATATTGCACAATCTCTCCATCTATTTATTTAAAATAAATTTAACCATTACCATATTTCACTAATAACAGACCTCTTGCAGTTTGGGCTTTAAGCCTGTTAAAAGGCTGGCAGCAGGCAATAATTGAGTCATTTCTCTAGAAGAGTGCTGGTAAATTATTCTGGACTTCCTATATCAGTTTAATCAACATAGTCTTTAAAGTTCAGAGTTTAGTGTCATAGCAATCAAAGCTGAAATTATGTATAAAGTCTGATTGAAATATTTAATGCAGCTTTCTATTATATGTTCTCAATAATATGGACTTTGTAAGGTGCTAGTCTGAGCCCACCTGAATGATTCTTTGCCTTCTCATAAGTGGCATGGAAAAATAGTGACAAGAATTGCAGACTCTAACCCATCTTCTCCAAATTAAAGTATATAAAAACTTGAAACCATGCAGGGAGAAAGAACAACTTGTTCAGGGACAACATTTTCTTTTATTATCCTGTAATGTTAAGGTTGGGCAGTCACCTGAAGCAGGAAGGCTTATATTTTGTTTCTGCGATCTTTTATGATATGACTAAACACTTCATTTCCTTAATAAATATCTCATCCTTTTCTGAATTCCTTCAAACTTTAGGCTTCAGTAATAATGCCTGATAATGTGATTCACTGGTCAAAAGAGTAAAGGATTCCCTTTTAACCCAAGTTCAAGTGTCCCTCTTTCTGTTTCTGTTCAGGCTGTTTTGCTCCATTGGATGAGAAGATAATTGAGGGTGTCTGGGTTTCTAACTTGGACCACTCATTAAGTTGTGCATCACTAACACATCTGCAGCTTGTCCCCAAGCACTGGAACATTGAAACATTTTCATTAGCATGGGGCAGAAAGGCTTACACAGCAGAAAAAATGAGAGAGGTGTCTACTCTGACAGCCAGGGTTCTCCTGCTCCTCCATTCCCGGAGTTCACACCAGTGGCTGTGGTGTGCTCAGATGTAGCTCCTGTGCCCCCAGAGGGAAAGAGATTGAATCACTGCTGTGAGACTTGTCAAGAAACTTGGGTACGCAGAAGGGACATCTTGTTTCTTATGTGCTATTTGCCTGCTCTTCACAGCACTCAGCTTAAAACCTTTATTGGTAAAATTGCCTCCTTGTTTCTTCTTCAATCAGAGTTCAGAAAAAGCCCCCAATGAACACTAACAAACACAAAACTTCGCCTAACGGGGAGACAGAGAACAGACAGAAAAATCTTCCTATATGGGGCAATAAACCTTAATTCATTATCTACACTAACAGAGAAGTTTGGGAAAGGCACCCCAGATAGTGTAAATCTATCATGAGCTAGTTAAATCCTGAACCTGATATTTTTTTTCCTTGTAGAGTTCTTTTGTCCTTTTGATGAACAAAAGTGTTCTTGCTTTTATTAATATCTTCTATGCCTAAAGAAAAAATGAAGAAGAAAATATGCAAAGAACATGCCTAGTGAAAAAGGAAAGGTAGATAGGGAGAATTAGACATTGAGATACTTAAATAGACATTTTTCATTAATTCTTACTTTTCTGATAGTGATACTGACTTCAAATATCCAAGTGCTAGAAAATACTCTTCTGTTTAGTTTCAAGGAGCAAAAGTAGTTTAAGACTGATGTTTTGTTTCTATCATTTCTGTAGAGAACAGGTACCTAGATTCATAAAATTGCCTTGAGTTTTTTGGAGACAAACAGAGGAGAGGGTACATGGGTTTTGCTTGAGATTTTCTTAAGTTTTACTAAAAATGTTTAGGATTTCTTACTACTAAAATCAATGTCCTTGGCAATTTGCTTCCTTAGTATCTGTGGAGGGGACAACAAACTAAACCATGCCAGTTTTGTGGGATACCAAAAATATGCTAGAACTCCGTGTGCCAGTTCCTACATATTACAGGGCTTCAGAGCGTCATGAAACCATCCCTGGAACTGTGAAAAGGGGCACAGGCAGGGAGTTAGTTCTCCACCAATGCTGAGATTTAAGGAGAGTGCTTAAGTGGATCTCTCTTGAGTTCAGTGAGGCTGAAAACAGTCACAGAATTAAAACAGTACGAACATCTTTCACCACCCATAACACTCAGACTGCTACATGCATGGATTCAGTTATAAATTGAACCCTCAATAGAAAAAAAGCTTGGGGGGGGGGCTCTTTTTTTCCTGTAACTATAGGTATCTCTCTTCAGTGCATTACAAAGTCTTGGGAGAGCTATAATAGAATATTTGTAGAGGGGAACCTGTAGACTTCAATAGAAACATTACTCTATTTTTAATGCAGTGTATTGATTTAAAATGAGCATAATATTTCCTCTTCTGAACTCCTTTAACAAAGCTATTTTATTTTGACTCTTGACTGAAAGCCATTGTAACTCCTGGCAATTCTTTCAGTGTTTACTGACATTTATGTAACTTGCTGGCAAAAGCATTTCTCTGTCTGCTTGAGTTAGGGATCATCAGTAGATTGGTGTTAATGGCATGCTCTTAGGAGCTACTGGAGCTAATTTTATTTTAGATAAGCTGGGATAGATACCATGCAGCTACACTTCTACAAAAGGTCTGAAATTATAGTGATATTTGTTTTCTGATCACCTGTTGCTGCAGTGCATTTTATTCCCATGGTTCACTGCTGACCTCTGTAATGACATGGAAAAAAGGTGACTTATTGACAGTAGAAGTCTGAAATTTTAGTTTATAGTTTCTAATTGCTGGATGCTGCCAGTGGAAGACACGAGGTTGTGATCTTGCATCCTAAACACTGGACATTCTGTCCAGCAGAACTGCCCCACATTGTGCTTAAGCTGCTGATTCTTTATCACAGTGCAGGTGGAAGCAGCGTCAGTGGCTGGTGGTCAGTGCCAGTCTCATCACCCGCTGCCTGTCTTGCTCATGCCTGCATGCATCTTCCTCACACAGCTGTTGCAGTTTAAAGTGTCTTCTACTCAAGTCTGAAATTATGTTTTGTAAGCCCACAGCAGGAGCTCCAGTTACTGTTCCAATATCTGGATGTCTCTTCCATAATGTTTCCTCTTTCCCCTTGGCTTCATACAGTCTGTGGTCTCTATAAAGCTGTTACTTTCCTCCCCTTCATTGATTAAAAAAGTGGACATAATTCCATCTGGCTGCCAGAGAAGTAAAATTTTGGCATTTAAAAAAAAAAATTATTTTATTTCCATATCAGAATAAGGGCACAGCTGGGCATTTTTAGGACTTTCTATAGGTTCTTTGTCCAGTGTGTTATTAGGGCATTCTGAACACCATCCTGCAGGGACTGAGCCCAGAAGCAGAACTGGGGCTGATCATGGGGTTCACCAACAGCCCCAGCAGGACAGGTGATAAACCAGGAGGGCCAACCAAAAGCAAAGAGAGCTGGGACCAGGGACACAACTGAAGACAAGCTGCAACATGCCTTTACAGGGTCCACCCAGGAAACATGGCTGGAGACTGGCGTCATGTTGTACCACTGGGACAGAGACTGATGACCCCAGGCTGACCTGCATGGGGTCCTGGGCCATGGGCAGGGGTGTGGAGAGGCCCAGGTTGGGGCTGTGGAGGTCAAATAAGGCCCGTGAGTGTCTCTGGAGCTCCTCTCCTGAGCCCTGGCAGCACTGGGGCTGCAATCAGCTGTAGGACCCAATGGCCAAGGTTCTGACTTGATAGTGCAAAGTCTTGCATTTTATTCTTATTGAATACCTGTCATGGGCAGAGTGGGAGCTTCAGAAAAAGTTTATTAAAGAAATCCTCCTGTTGAGTCACAGGGTGTAGAAAGCATCCCCTTGCTTTTTAAACTCCTCATAGAGGAGTCTGGGTATGGCTGGATCTAGTTTTAACCCTAGACTTTGTCAACAGTTTAGGTCTAAAGGATTATATAGATATAATTGAATCTTTATACAACATTGTCCCACAGGATAAAGAGCAGCAAACCAGATATATTTAAATAAATATATATAATTTTTTATTAGGATAATGATTACAAAAAACTATCTAAATGAGAATTATTTACTACACAATATAGGAGCTATAACAACAATTATAGTACACCATGAAGCAATGGTGAAGTAATTGGATTAAAGCTAGCAAAAAAAATTATTAATTTATATTCAATTATTATTAACAGACCATGTTACCCATATCAGTGACCAAGGGCCCGTTTCTTTCATTCAGCCTTGAAAGGTAACGTTGAAGGGCACCCCCACTCAAGAGAGAAGTCCCCACACATGCACTCCAAGAAGGGGTGCTGTTCAAGTTTGGGACTGGGTGATTGTCTGTGAGCCATTATGTCTCCAGGCCAGCTGTGTCAGCTCAGCAGCTTCAGATAAACTATCAGCAGTGTCACTTGTTTGTTCCTTTATCCACGTATTTTACCAGGTCTTTTACATTTTCATCTCACTATCAGAATGTTTAACTTTGGGATTGAGTCACACTTGGCTTCAGCCATTGTTCAACACCAAAGGCAGCATGAATGCCCCTTTTTTGTTTACCACTGATAGCTTTGCAAACAGGACACTGTTCAAGATATTTTACCCCGTTCCAGGGAGAGCATCCTGCTGCAACCCCACTGCTGTATGGCCGTGGACACCTTTCAGTTTCTCCATTCATGAAAGGAGGACAGCATGTCTCACTGGGAAGGTACAGGGTTTAGTGGCTTCCTGAAACTTTGCATAATTTAAATGCTTTCTTAGCAATGCTAATGGTTGTTACACTATTTGTTGCTGAAGAAATGAAATGTAAAACATCTTGAAGGAAATTTTGGCCCTATCAAAAGAATCTCTTTTGCTTTTCCTGGAATGGAGATTTCAACTCTCATACCAACTGCATATACCAACAGGGAATAATTTTTTATGCTCTTGTCCTTGATTGTGTGTCCTTGGAAAACATTACATCAGTAAGTTTTTAGACACACAAAATTTTTTGCATCACAGCATTTTTCAAAATTCAACAGTCACATCACTTCCAAAACAAAAGGAAAACCCTAATGAACACAATACAGCCAACTGTGCACGCATTTTGGGAGAAAGAAGGAGCAAACAAACACGTGGTGTATTTCACTTGCACTGCTGACAGCACAGCTGGAAAGTGCTCAGATGATTATGAGGATCTCAAGAGAACAAACTGATAGAGCAGAAAAGTGATGCACTAAAGAGCATTAGAGAGATTCCTACTGACTGCAGCAGACTTCAGATCACGCAAACACAATCTATGTCTTATACAGAATTTAAGGCAATGCTGACAATCACATAATCTGAATCAGGACACATCCATAAGGAGAAAGTAGAGTGCATAGGTTCAGTATTTAATGAATTTTCGTGGCTATATCTGTACCCCCAAAAAAATCTTTAAAATAGCAACACTCTACATTTATAGTTTCTGATTGCTTGGACATTTTGAGTAATCTTCTTAAGTAACATATTTATTACTGGTTTATATCTTCTAGCTTTCCACAAAGAAGTATAAAACAAGAACTAGGTTGTGATATGGAGTTATACATAATGTTAAAACCCAGTAAGATTTATGGAACGTAACTTTGAATTTTGATAGTTATCTGATTTAAAACCAAGAGAAAGCCAAGACAAGATGATGCTACAGCGTTCCCAACAAAAAGCTATTTAACTATTCTATGTAAAAATGCAGTCATGATCATCTCTAACCCCCTCCAGACAATCTCGATCTGCTTCTTTTCTGATTGTTTACCATGCTGTTTAATTTAAGTTTTCTTTTGCTATAATTCAGATCTGTTTACCCAGTGGATCTGGAGGAAGGTCTGTTGCCTCATTCTTTTCCCCCGCCTTTCTGCTCATAAAAGACTGAGAGCACCTCCCCCTACCTTTTCCTTGCTAAGCAACCTCAGTTTATTCCCTATCTGTCCTACATTTCAGATGTCTCACTACCCTCTGTTCTGATGCAGGATCCTCCCCAGGGTTTTTCCTTGTACATTTTAGAAGGACTTTGAACCCTTTCTGCAGAGGCCCATGGAGGGCAAGTGGGAGGATAGTTTATGCCTCTAATGCCCAGGTTTCTGCAGCACTGCCCAGCACGACGTAGCCATAAAGATGAGCTTATGGGATTCCACTGAGTCGTGTTCAGTTAATTCACTGTCATACTCAAGACTCCTTTCTGAGCAGCTGTCACTTACTTGGTTTTTTTGCCTCACGTTCTTCTGAAGTTCTTCACAAATGTGTTTCTCTATGCTTTTTGGTGCTGAATTATGCTCTGTTGTCTGAATTTTGCTCTAGTTTGTCAAATTAATTTTAATCTTATTTCACAGAGTGCTTACAACTTGGCATCATCTGCAAATTAGAGAAATGTAGAGGTTACAAGTTACTTAAAATAACAAGTCTCTCAATGATACTGGAAAACCCTAATCAATATATCTTCTTTGCTGGCTGTGAATCTTTAAATCTGTGACAGCTGTTCTTTCAGTACAGTTATCCAGCTGGCAGTGCATTCACCTTCCTGCACATTCAACCAAACCAGATTTTCCTTGCTCATTTGTGAGAATCTCATAATGTCAAAAGGTGTGCTAAGATGCAGAGATGTTCTCTACAGCTTCTGCTCTGTCCATAAGGCCTCTTACTCGTCAGTGAAGGAAAATAAGAGAAATTACTTGCAGTTTGTCCTTGACAAGCCCATGGTGATTGTTACTTGTCACCATACAAATTTGAAGTATTAATGGGGAGACTGCTTGATGATCTGTTCTTATTTTGTTCTCACAGTCTATCTAGAAATTCATTACATGACCTTCCTGCTTTGAAAATGCATTAACTGTGCTTGCTCTTTTCTTGTCTTGTTAAGTCAATCTAGTCTCAGCAGTTTTCAAAGATTGCTAACAGATCTGGTATCTGCTTGGCTTGATGGAATTTACCTATCAAAAAGGATTTATCTTACCTGAGAAATTCTCTAGTCTGTTGTGTCTTGAAATGACCTGTGTTACACCTACACCTTCTTGTTGCTGTTAGTAACCTGTGATCAGATTAGGATGGCTTTGAAGTGAGAACCAAAGCAATAAAATCCATCTTTCTAAGTGTACTCTTTTCAACTTTCTTCTTTCCATTTTCTTCTTCACCAGTTATCTTCCTAGTTCTGTAGAATAAGCTTTTAGCCTGGCTGCATTATTTCATGCTGAACAATCTTCTTTTCTGCAATTAGCTCTCTTCACTTCAAAGCAATATGAGCATTTTGTTCAGATTTGTTTTAAAATACAGCTCTTGGCTACCTCTCCAATCCGTTCATAGCTGATACTTGACAATCCGCTTCTACTGGATCACTTGATATTCTTGGCATTTAATTTACTTACTGCATTTCATAGCCAAGGCCTTGGTGGTTGTGAATGTCCATCTGTCCCATGTGACACAGGAATGTGAGCCTCAGACATGGGGCTCACATTGCCACCTCCTCCCACCCTCCCAGGCCTCCTCATTTAGCAGCTCACCCGAACCAGTGCCTCACTCATGGCCTCTGAAAACACAGCCCTTTCCAGTAATTGAGCTCCTCTTTGATCATCTAGCAATTTTGCAGGGTCTGCCCCCAATTCTAGTTCTGCCATGCTGATAGTTCTTGATTACAGCACCCATTTGTAATAATCTCAAAATGACTGGTGGATGTGGTAACGTGGTTTATAGTCTGAAAGAGCAGCGGTAACGTTTCTGCTGTAGAATCGAGTTGGAATTAAAAGAGGTAATCTACATCTTAGAGAAGAAGTAAGTCCTGCTTACACCAACTTAGAGTAATTAATTGCAGTGTTAGTTAAATACTACAGTTGTACTGTTGGAAAACAGTCTCTGTCATAGTTGGTGTGAAATATGGTGGGCATGAGCTGCCCAGAGGTTTTTCGTGGATTACTTTCACTGATTCTTTCCCTTTTTCCTCTCTGTAGATTATAAATTCAGTGGTCTTGCTGATTCTGCTGAGTGCCCTGACTGATCCTGACCAGTACCACCTGACTAGTGCTGAATTAGGGGGTGAATTTGAATTTATGGATGATGCCAGTAAGTACAAATTCCCTAATTATTAGCATTCATTACTCCAGCATTTATGTAACTGTCCTATCATTTCAGTAATTACTGTCCTTTTAATTATCGCTTCACCTTTGTATCGGACAGATGCATTTTTATTGTGAAAGGTGTCATGACACAGTTCAAACTTGTTTCCTAGTAGTAACCTTATCTGCCACCTACCCATTAGTAATCAATCCATCTGCTCTGCTGTGTCCTGGCTTGGCAGAGGCAGAGCCTTGGCAGGGAGATGTATCCCTGAGCATGGTGCTGAAAGCCCTGGAGGAATTTTGCAGGCCAGAGGGAGATATGGAGTCTCTGCATGTCGCAGCACCACATCCCGAGTGCCTGCACATGCACAGGAGCCGCTGCTCTTCAGACAGCTGAGTGCGTTCATTCGTGCTGGATGTGTTCATGCACCCCGTGCATGTGGCATGACTTGCACAAACCTGCTCGAATCAATGCAAATACAAATATCAACTGTACAGTCACAGGCATATTAGCAATAACACAGAGCAATTCCTTCTGTGACTGAAAGGCATCATAGAAAATCTTCAATATAGTTTCAGAGAAGGGTAAGCTAGGCCATTTATTGTCTCCTACAAAACCTCCTGTCCTTTGGAAATGTTTCCTTGATCCATAACTTTTTCAAATTATTTGGTGGTTTGTTGATTTAACTGTTTAATTCATATCTAGTAAAGTTTTCCCTCAATGTGTTTTTGATAAAAATGTCTGTTTATTTTCATTTCTGCTCACAAGATGGTTACATTCAACATTTCTCATAGTAGTCTGAAACAAGGTTTGTTTCTAATCACACAGGCGTCTTTCTGCTCAGAATCCCCCCCATCTACAGTTAAAGGCTCTAAGTCCTTTCCTCATTCCTACTGAAATCAATAAAAATATCTGTAGGAGAAGCAATAGCCCCACACATGAGGAAAAAAATGCCCATTGTTGTGTCAGAGATGCTGGCTATCATTTAAGGGATGCTTATTTCCACAAGGTCTTTAATGCAAATATGCCTTGAGGGTCCACACTGAATTAATGATAAGGGGTGACTGGTACTTTATTGTGTCTTCATTGAAAAACCACCTACAACTTCCGACTAAAAATCTTTTTATATAACTGGATTTAAGAAAGTAAGGACCATAGTAGATACAGATGGGCTCCTAGCTGATTCTGACATATTAAAACTGACTGCCTTGTCCTAATTCTCAGAGATTAACCTTGGTAATAACTGTCTGTCAGTGCGGTTTTATATAGCCGACATCAGAGGCCTGCCAGTGCCCAAGGCTTTAAAATTGTAATTCTGTTTTGTAATGCAGTAGCTGTCAGATAAAGTACATTGGGGATTTCCATCTACACTTGAAAATTGTATTTTCTGTATATTTTTATCAAGGCTTCTGAAGTGAATCCTGCAAGACTGTGAAAGGATGGCTTATGGGCCAAGCAACCTAATTTCCATTTGGTAAAGGGAACATTTCACAGGCAGTTAAATTACGAATGAACACTTGAATTAATGTCTCCTTTAATTCTTTGACTCCCTCTGGTTTGGTCCCTTACTGAGTAAAGGCAGTTGAGTCAAACTACTGACTTTTATGGTTACTGGAAATAGCTGGCAGGAGATAATTTCTTTCTTCTATTATTTAAGCATGACTGTATTTTTTTCAAATGTAATGAAATGTTTTATTATGAGATAAATCATCAGAAAAACTTCCACATACTCTTCTCTTTTCCTACTTTCATTTATCTTGTTTGAAAAAGTGTTTTTCAGGTTAGCTGCACTGAAACCATGTATATGAAATACAGGAAGATATCTAATTTTTATGCTAAAGAGGGTCCCAAAGTTATTATCTGTATGTACTTCTGTTGACAAATGATAATGACATAAACACTAATAGCCATTATTCTCATTCCTATTGATGCTCCTATCAATAGCAAACAACAAAAAAGTGCAGACACAGAGTTTACATGTAAAATTTGTCACTCCCTTTCTCTCCTGTAAGAGGATCCCTCATAAGAGATCTGAAAACATAATCTGGAAAAAACTTATCAGCTATGTTACACTAGTCAAATGAATTTAATGACAGGTTTCCCTTGACTTCCAAGAAACCAGGACTCTCCCAATATTTGTATTCAGGTTTGTTTCTAGCTGTGTCTGGTTTATGGAGAATTCTCAATTTTCTGTTCCAGCAGTGTGAAAAATTCCTGCCACCTGCAGAGCCACAGCCAGTCTAGTGCAAACTGCCTGAAAATTCCAGAGCAACATCAGTTCTAATTCCAGGATTTAGTGTGGTTCCAAGGGCATTACCAGAGGCTCCAAAGTACCTGTTTGATTAGTCAGAGAAAGGATTTACCTGAACACTTAGAAAAAAAGCTCTAGGCTATTTCTTTTCCCTTCTATTCTAGAAAAGGAAGTAAGGGGAAGAAAGTCTGCCAAGACTTAACCATGTGGCAGAGGGAGGTACTGGAAGACACCAGTTTGTGTGCCTTGTGTGGCTCTCCAAGATGTACATCTCAGAACCTGGTAAAATGCTGGGCTTCCTCCTGTGCTGGACATTCAGCTGAGCCCATTTAGTCTCATCTTTTTTTTTTTTATTATTTCCTGAGGGAGCTTAGAAGCTGGACTAGTGGACTAGGGAAAATTAGAAATGTGTGAGCTGCTCAATGTAATACTGTTGCTGTTAAAAAACTAATAATCACAGAGCAGGAGATGGAAAAGCCCTATAATTAATTTTGACTTCCCAGAAGGTTTTGCCTGAGCCTTCTGTTCAGCTTCTTCAGACACACAGATCATCATCCTGACATGTCAACAGCCCAACCAAGCAATGGGTGTTGCTTGGTTTTATTTACTGCTGTCATAGTGTCAGAGATGTGTGTGTGATACTTCACAGGCCACATGACAACAAGGATTGAAATACTCTGCATGCCCTGCAGCAACTGAGGGGAACTTTGACACCGACATCAGCAGCTTAGGTCAAAATCTGCCCATGTCCCTGCCCTGGGATGGGCAGACAGGACAAGCAGACATCTCAGGACAGGGGAGAATAATGTGAGGGTCTTTCTGCTGAATATGACATGCACCCAGGACATAAAAATATTAATTCAAATAGAAAAAAAATATAAAGAAATCTACAGACAGCAGGCTTAGACATCTGCTGGGGGATAAATGGAAGTGGTGGAGGAGGTACATTCCTGTCCCAGTCCATCAACACCTCCTATGTAGCACTAGTCCCACATATAGGGAGGGGCAAAAAACTAGATCCCAGTATAGGATATTCAGGGCAGCATCTTCCCCTCTTAATTTTATACTCTGGAATAAATGTGCTGCGCTCAAAGGTGCAGAATACTCTTTTCTTCTCATTGCACTCCTGTCTTTCCCAGGAAGAAAATGCTGCTGCTGTGCAGGTTGTGACCCAGGAGGCTGCATGGTGGCTGGCAGCAGTGGCATCAAGCTTGCACAAGCAGCCTGGAGGAGAGAGCAAGGCAGTAATCCTTAGCTGGCAGTCAGGAGGCTCTTGGATAAATAAGACTGGGAGAGTGGAGAAACTGCCTGAGGATTGCAGGCTGTTGATCAGCAGCTTTCTGGCCCCTGCTGTCAAAGCTGAGGGCCAGCGATTAACTCCGGGGCTGGGGCAGGTGATGAGGATTTCAGGTCTTCATTACCACACAAGTCCTGGCTCAGGGACTGGTCTTGCTGGCTGCTCCTCTCTGTCCCTGCAGCACCCAACATCAGCCTCCTCTGCAAGAGGAGAGGGGAAGGCAAGGAAATACTTTTGAGGTGACTTGAGGGAGCTTGAGCTGCACCTTGCTGTGCACACAAGTACCCTGTGACAGGAGCTCTGCCCAGCCCCAGCAACATCTTCTCTCCAAAGAGGCAGGAAAGTAGGATCTCACTGCAAGGTATAAGAATTGAAAAAACTCAACTGCTTTCTTTAAACCCAAGGAGAGAAAAACTCAACTGGTTTCTTTAAACCCAAGGAGAAAGCTCAAAAATCCATCTAGGACAAATAGGCTGGATAACCCCTTCAGCAGTCCAAGTACAGCCCTTCTAGCTATGAATGCCATAGAAAGCACAGCATGGCTGGAAAAAAACCCACACACCCCTGTCAGTTTCTCATTTAATGTGCTGCATATCTAGTTTCATTCTGATTAATTGAAGCTGACACAGCTCAAAAAACCCAATGAAGCCTTAAATGAGAAAGAACTAGCTTGAGCCAACTAGGACTTGGCACGATGGAGCACAGTTAGGGAGGCACTGGAGACCAGGAGCATGAGTGTGTCAGACCAGATCTTCAATGTCAAGTTCATCACAGTTTGCTGGGCTCTGGCTCTGAACCAGTACTGCCACAGTCACCAGCAAAGTGGAACCTGTGACATCTGCTGCAAATGACAATGACAGCAGCTTCCCCCTGGATGCAGGAAGTAAGTGGTTGGGATCAAGAACAAATGCATAAGCAATGCCTCCAAACTGGTGGTCAGAATCAAAATATTGAACCAAGAGTCTCTTTTACAAGAGGTTCAATTGAAGTTAGTGGCTACAGCAGCCATTTTCACTTCTCTCCTTTTCTTTCATTACCTTAATTGTACCTGGTCTATTCAAAATAATTTTGATTTCACAGGATGTATGTAGGCAGCCAGAGTAAATGACTGCACAACCAGAAGTGTCTTAAGAGGCTGCAGTACCTTTTATTTGTAGAGGTATATTTTGTGGATGCTTCTTCCTCCTGAGGGCAGAATTCAGATCACTTCTAACAGGCACAGCACAGCCTTTACAGCTCCTAAAAACCTAGAAATTGGTCAAGGTAACGGAGCTCAAACACTGCACTGGTTGTCTGGATTCTTTACACATTCTAAGAGGAGAAGGAGGTGCATTTGCAGAGCAATTTGGGATGCACAGAGATGTCATTCCCTCCTGAGTGATGAGCAGGGAGCCCAGCTGCCTCCTGATGGCATCGTGTAGCACCCCTGAGCTGAGTTGCAGGCAGCCACTGTGAAGGAAGCGGGTGAGTTAAACTCACTGCTGAGTGCAGGCCCCTCTCCTGGGTAAGACCTGCTTATTTTGACAATAAGACAAAGATTCAAGTATTTGTACTGTGAGAAAGGACATCTGTGCTCCAGGGCCTCATCAGACTACAGTGGTTTGAATGTGGTCCTCCCAAGTGCCAGGAAAGCGCACTTTATCCTTCAAATGCAATCCATTAAATTAGGAAATAGCCTGCCATAGAACTTTTTCTGTGGCATTTGAGTTCCTATGCGATCACAAGGACAAGCTCTAGGGGCAAGAGAGAGAGAACATGAATCCTGAAACCTAGGACACAGGCAGTGTTCTGGAAAAGGAGAGACCTGGATTCTGAAGTCCTTAATCCTGCTGTTGGTAGATGCAGTGCCCAAGGAGCCAGAGAACACAAGCAGCTCTGGAGATGTCCTCATCTGCCAGCAGCAGTCTCCTCTTGCTCATTTTAACTCCAGCTTCACAAGGCTGAGGTTCCTCTCTGCAACAAGGGCCAGCAGAAATCTGGATTAGTGCCATCTAGGGCAAAGTTTGTGCTTCCTCAGGCACAGGAGGATCAAGGACTGGGTCTTTTGTTCTCTACATGAATGATCATTCTGATAGGCTGGAAATAATGACAGACAAGACTTAGTGCCTGTCCTTCCTCCTCAGCCATGACTGGGGTGAGCCCACACTGCTTCCTGGTGGTAGCAGGTGAGACCTGTCCACAGCTGCCAGATCCTTTCAGAGACTTGGGTGAAGGCTCCTGGGCACGTACCCAGAACCTGATTTTGATGCATCCAGGGAGTTGAGTTGAGGACTGTTCCATGCTGTGGGATGTTCCTCATCATGTGCTGGAGTTCTGTGTTGTGGCAGCTCTGTGATGAAATGATGCCATCTTGACACTTTGATGCTTCCAAAGTCAGGGTAGTGAGCATCCTGAACACTGTTGTGTGTTTGTGCATCTCAGAGCTCCTCCATGTACCTCATCAAGGCAGGTAGTTTAAACCTGCTGACAGCAATGTGAACAACACGTACCTCACAGACACCAGCAGAGGTGGAATCTCTAAAGCCATGTCCTGTATACCTCACGTCCTCTTTGTGCACAGGCTTAACCTCAGAAAACAGGCACAATGTTCCATTGCACTCCCAAACTCACTGTAAGGTCAAGTTCAGAAATTCAGTGGCCTGTAATGATACCTAGGGAGGTGCATATGAAAAGACCAAACATGTAATTTTTACCCCCCAGGATCTCATTCCAACTGTTCATGGTTTAGGAACTTCTTAGTCTAATGAAAAGTTAATTGAAAACTGATCAGCAGTAGAAGAAAAATATAGGACTCCTGTAATTCCTCCAATCAAAACTTTAAAGAATAGAATATTTTCCTTCCTTTACTTCTTTACCTTTCCTGACGGTTCTACATTTTCATTCATAAATATATCTTTGTAGTATTGTTGGTTGAAATTAAAAATTTCAAGATGTTATTTCTGCTAAAATGACTTTATCTGCCAGCTTTGCTCCTTTTCCCATATAAAGATATATGAGCGATGGTATGCAGCAACTGTTGGTGAAGAAACAATTTGTAGTGCAGAAAAGCAGATGCATTCTGACTACAGATATCAGCACCACCAGTAAGATAGTCTTGTCAAAACTGCTCCTGAGTTTTGAAAATCCTTAGAAAAACTAGACCATTCATCTCCATAGTCTTATAGAGGCTGTAGTGGTTTGCACAGTGTTGGTGTAAATGTCAGCACAGTGTAATGCTGCAGGCTTGAGCAGATAGAAGCACTGTCTGTGCTTCTTGCATTTAGGAGGTTCCCCACAAAAGCTGGAGATTTCCTCCAGCAATGCCTGAACGATGCACCTGACCCCATCTCCACCCATCTCCCACCCTGCCCTCTGAAATGCTCTGCAGAAGGGAAGTGGCAATTGAACTGAACCAAGCTCTGAATTTGTCTGCAATCATTGATGTGATGTGTCTCTTTTCCAGATATGTGCATTGCCACCGCAATTTCTCTCCTCATGATTCTGATCTGTGCAATGGCTACATATGGCGCGTATAAGGTAATTCATTACGTTTGGGGAAGACACGAATAAAGTGAAACACACAACTCCACAGAAACAAAATTAAGAAAACTGTTTTCTAACAATTGCTTCTTTACTTGTTTAGCTGAAAATTGGTAGAGGGAAAAGAAGTTGAAGAGGCAGCAGAACTGATTGCTTAGATCAGTGGTACCCCAGGGCCCCCTGCTGCAGTTGTGTTGATTGTCTGCAGTTTCAAATACGAGTAAGCTCTGGACAAATGGTGAATTCAGAAAACGGAATCTTGTACCTATCAAAGTTAAGGGAATTTTTCCCCATTCACCTCCCAAGTCTGTGGTTTGTTCCAACATTAATCCTATTAATTAGAAAGGAAAAGTATTATGTGGTTTCTAAATCTCCTAATGTATCAAGTTGTGGGAGTTGCACTGCACATATGACTGCAGTAGAGCAGCCAAATTGTCTTGGCCGAACCTTTTGGCTGAATGTCATATTTCTTTTAGCTGATTTAATACTCCATAATGTCAAATATTCATTAGATTCCTGTAGAAAGACATATATTCCTCTATTTTAACTTATGGCTGATGAGTTTCTAATTTATTTCCTTTTCAGCAACATGCAGCTTGGATCATCCCTTTCTTCTGTTACCAGATCTTTGACTTTGCTCTCAACACGTTGGTTGCCATCAGCGTACTCGTCTATCCCAGCACAATCCAGGACTACCTCCGTCAATTGGTAATTCACTTGATGTTCACAGGCCTTTTGGGGCTTTGGGGGGAAAAACTTCTATAAGGTGGAGTTTCTGCCCTGTATTTCTAGCCAGTGGTATCCTTCTCATATAGTCCTTGAGAAATTCTTTCAATCCTTGCCAGTCTGAATTCAACATCCTTGCAAGGCTACATTACTAACTTACTACAATATTTGTGAAAAGCTGAAGGAAGTTCTGCAATGATGTGAAAGCTCTTAGCACCATTCATTTAGAGTGAGACTCATATTGCAAGACATGGATGATAAATAATTGCTTTTGCATTCACAGCTATTGTGTTCATATCCAGTGGCTTATTTTTGGTACTATTTCAAGGATATTTTGTTGCTCCTTTTAATTTATTCGGTAGCTATAACACATTTAATTAGGCAGGAGTCTGATTGAGTGTATATTTGGTTTTGCTAGAAAATATTTTTGATTATGTCCGAGGGACATTTAGAGTCTCCCTTCTCGTTCTGCTTTGGCCAAATATCTATGGCCAGTATTACATACAATATGCAATATTGTACATACTGCATATGTACAAGATACGATCACAACCTCCTAGAGCAAAGACAAGAGCCCACCAGCCTCTGTCTCATCACAGGACCACGTCCCACATCCACAGGGTTCACGTGGAGTTGCAGAGCTCTGGAGAAGCCAGTTCTGCAAATGTCTCTGAAAATCTGCCTTGAGAACCTGAATACAGATTAGCTTGGCTGTGAACTTTGTTGTGTGGATGGAAAGCTGGCTGATATAAATACCAGGTAATGAGAAACAGCAGGCAGATAAGTAGCCACACAAATCTGCAGGAAGAGGCAATGTGTCATGCCAGTGAGAGGTGGGATGTATCAGGAGCCTGTTATCCTTCATCTTATTTAACACTCACCTTCATTCACAGCTGATGGTGCACTGGAAGAGAAGCAGAAGCATAAATCAAAAGATTCTCAGAGATATGAGTGGAAAAGAGCAAATTACAGCCATGGTTTGGGAGAACTACAGCTGGCACTGCCACTGCTGGAGCCTTTTGGCCTGACCTTTGCCCACAGACCCTTGCTGCTGCATCAGTGCCAGCCCTGCTCTTCTGGCAGCACTCTGGCAGCATCTCTGTGGCTGCAGAACTTCACCCACCTCCCAGAGCATGAGTTGTAACCAGATTTTACTCAGTCTTGGTCACTGTGCAAGAATATGACAGGGTCAAAAACAGGCTGGTAAATGTGCACTTAAAAGCCTCTGCTCTTCTGCTGAAAATCTGGTGCTACATTTGGAGCTGACTCACTAGAAGGGCAAAGACCAGCTGTTACTCTTGAAATATGTGCTAAAACATCCATTTTTTTCCTTGCAGATAAAAAAATAACAGGTCCTTCTGTAGCAGAAAGAGAAAGAGCAGGCATTGGAAGGGATTGGGTATGGTGCAGCAGAGCACTCTGTACTACTGCTCTGGAGTGTTGAATCTTTGGTTGCACACATCTTTGTCTTGCTGTTGTAAATCATGCTCTGGACTGGTAATGAAATGTCAGAGGTCTTCAGGAGCACTGAACTGTCAATGCCCAAAAGGGCAAGGGGGATTTCCAGGATAATTATAGGCTGATTAGCCTGACATTGCTACCAAGCAGAATAATAACAGAAGGGCTGGGGCTGAGAGGACGGTCAATTGATAATGGATTAGACCAGAAAAAAATTATTAATGACTGCCAGCACAGTTTCATGAAAAATCAGTCCTGCAGGCAAACTCATTTTCCTTCACTGACAAGATTACTGACTTCATCAATAAAGATGGGCAGGGGCATAATGGACTTTGATGAGATGTTTGACTTCACAGCATGATGCTCAGAGCAGCAATAAAGCACTGGATCAATACAGGATGTATCACATGGATTAGGAGGGGTTAGCTGGCAGACTGAAAAGGGTTGTGGTCAAACTGACCATCTGCCAGTGAGGTTCTATTTTGAGTAGAGGAAGGTCTCCAGCAATGAGCAGTAGACTTCATGCTCCTCCTGACTTCCATTAATAATGTGGGACCCCGAGAGGCACTTCACACAAGCTGATGTCAGCCATGGGAGAGCTTCTCCAGGCTCATAGTCTAGAGGGATTGAGTCCTTTGGTGGGAAGTTGTGAGCAGGAGTTTAATCTGGCTGTTCTGTGTCATGCTCTGGAAGACCCTACCCTGCATTGCCCAGACTGAGCACATCTCTGCGTTTCCCAGTACTTGTGACTTTTCCCAGCAAATTCACTTCTAATAAAACCCGTGGCTGAAGCTGAGCTAGACTGCCTGAGAACTTGAGTTCAGCCAGTAATATTGCTACAGAGACAAATGCAAAGAGATGTAAAAGCCTGAGCAACACAGATGAGCATACGGTTTGACAACTGTGCCTGGGATGCAGTAACCCTGTAAGCAGCCTAGGGATTTAAGTGCCAAAACTAGAGTCCCTAGGTTGTTTTGCTGTTTGCAAAAATTGCTCTTGGGATTTGTGGACAGAAAAAAAGAGCAATTAATTGTAAGAGAGAGGAGACTTCCCTTCTCTGTTGGTAGTGTGAATTTCTTTCATCTATTTATGGAGTCTGGTTGTAAAAAAAACAATGCTTGAAAGTCAGAGAACATGCAAAACAGTTCCTTTAAAAAAAACTATATAAAAGCTGGATATACTGTAGAATGATGAGAGACAACCAGCTTTTCCTGCTTCATTTACTGAGAAAGACCAAGAGGTAGTGCCATTAGAAGTTTCATATGCAAAATAATGAGGTATTAAAAGGCTGTTTAAATTAGATGTAAGGCATAATGCTAATGAGCAGCTGGAAGCTAGTCCAAGTTAAGTTCATTTAGAAACAAGGATTAGTTTGTATTTTATCAATTGTGTGTTGGAGATTAGTGATGGGGAAAACCTACCAATAGCTGTGATGAATTTTGAACAGTTAATGTCTCCTGTTCAAAAAAGTTCTGAAGCTGTTCTGCATCTGCTTTGAAGCTAATTATGCCTCCCACGTCTTAGCTGTGGTCCCAAGCACAAATAGCTGAACTGAAACCCCTTGTCCCTTTATTGGAAGTGCTACATCTGTTGGCATAAGGTTGTTACATTTGGTTCAGAGTAAATACATCTGTCTGAGTGGGCAGAAGCAAAGGGGAGATGTGAAGGGCACATCCACTGTTATCAGATACTCAGAGATGGGACAAGGTGAAAATCACTGCAAGCAATACCACCATAAATGCAGTGCCATTGGGGTGTGATCCCTCCTGCTGGTTTGCAAACCCTGTGCCCTAGGGTTGTCTTGCCCTCACCCCCTTTGCAGTGGTCTGCCAGGGTAGGCAGGAAACAAGGATTGTGTTTCTTTCTGGCATTCTTACAGTCTCTGTTCCTCTGAAACGGCTTTGCATTTGGGAAATGATATTTCAGGGGGCACAGCTCCATAAGGTAAATGAAAAATCACAACTGTTCTTCAAATCCATTATTGAATATCTGGAAGAAAGTTTGCATTTGGTAAGAGAATGCACTTAGCAGTCTCAGAAGAACTTTTTGTTTGCTCTAAGGTGAGAAAACCCCCGTTTCTTTAAACTTTTCAACTTCACTATTATCTGGTATTGTTATACAGTTACTTTGGTAACATACTATTGTTACTTTCACATCTGCCAGATGTCAGTCCGTGGGTGATGAGTTACAGCTACTGAGAAACTCTCCATGTACTTTTAGCAAGATGGAGAGTACATATCAATGATCTGGTCGGAGCCATAGCTGAAAATGTTGCAATTGTTGCAATTCCAAACAGGGTGTTTGGTAACATCAGTCTATACTGGCTTCTTCTTTCCTAGGAACAGTGTCTGTGGAAACTTCTTGTTGCCTTTTGATACCCAGCTGCACTCAGGTGTGCTACTTAATTGCCATAGATTGCAAGAGCATCTTAGCCTGAAGGGTCATGTAAAATAAGTAAATGTTACAAGTTTTGCATTTAGTAAGTTTTATGGTGATCATGTGATCAAAGTTTCTAAGAGTTACACTGGATATCTTGGTCAATATCATTGTCATTTAAAAAGCAAATTTTTTTGCATACAGCAAATCCAACATGTGTAAAATAAAAATCATTTTAGTTCTTGGTCTAAGCAGAGGTCTAAAGCAGTTTGACCTAAAGCACATTTCATTTAGCCCCACTAAATCTTTGATATATGGGTATTTTAAAACAAATTAAACACTTCATCTTCTGTCATCTGGTAACAGCACATGAAATGGACTGAAGCAGACGTGCAGAACAGGCTGGTCTGCAACTGAGTTATGCAAACTTTTTTTCTAATCACAGTGCAGGACTATGAGTTCATCTAAACAAAATTTCAAAGTATATTAAGTAGCTTTACTGTGGGACTGCCTGCAATGCTGCTGCCTAACAATTCAGGTGGTATCAATCATGCTTTTAAATTTATGGAGAAATGCCTAGAGAAAAGAGATTAACCGAAAGAAATTTTTCCTATAAATTAAAGCTTAAAACCAAAATATCCTTTCTGACATTTTTAATGCCATTTTATAATTCCAAAGAAGTACCACTGACTTCATAGCAGAGCTTTACAAATTCTACAGACACATTGCTGTTTCCTTTCAATTTTGTAAGACTTTGATACTTGGAGGATTGTAACTTGGAGTGACAATCCACACTGTATTTTAAAGTGTTTTTTTTGTGATCCAAGGGGAAAGAAAACATGAAAGGTCATGCAAGCAGGCTGAGGGAATGAGAAATGGCTTTGGCCTTTGTCATTTTATTCTTCTTGTGTTCATATGATACCAATGCAGTAGAAATGTACTTTCCATGCGCATTTTAGAGTCCTTTTAAGTGTCTAATAGGGTTTTGATATGAATAAGCAGTATTTTTTTTAAATTAGAAATGCATCAAGTATATTATTATGCACACAGCCCTCTCCACATCCATGACAAGGTTATAAATGACACTTTAATTATGACTTTAGCATGCCAGTGCAACACCATTGCAACTACCTTTTGTTTGTGTAGAAAATTTTGTCATGTTCTGCTCCAAAAATCACTTCTGTATTTCCAATGATAGGCTTAATTTTTCCCACACAGATGTATTTCAGTCACAGCTTCATCCAACCTTGCGCAACATCAGGCACTGATCTTTTTCCAGAAGTTGCAGCACCAAGCCTGGTGCCTGGAACCTTCCCAGCAGCAGGATTTCAGCTACTGGTCTTCCCTCAGGAAAGCAAACTCCCAAGACAGGAGCAGAATTTCTTGTCCCACCTCATGTATCCACGTCAATATTTAAGTTCATCATTGTAGTCAGTGAAGACCAGTGGTTTGATTCATCTGAACCACTCTTGGTACCTGCTTCCTGTGAGAATTAATGAGATTTTTGGGAACAGTTGCAGCCATGGGATGGGACCCCAAGGGTTGCCTAATGGCACCAGTTCCAGTGTGGTCCCTGTACCACGTGAGACTGGAACCAGTTGAGATGCTTCCTACCATCCTTCCTGCTTCTTTGCCAAAGGTGCAGGTTTCATAAATTGGTTTTCCTACTGCACTGAAGGGGTTTGTAGTTGTGACTTAAGATCAGACTGCTCATAGGCTGGCCCAGCCCAGTCAGCAAAAAAGCCAAAGGGGTTTCTTCCATGCTGACCCAATGCTCCTGGGCTATCCATCAGAGAACTGAAAGCTTTTCTCCCACACAAGAAGCCTGGAAGCTCCAGAAGGGACTGACTTTGGTTTTCACACCCTGCACCGAGATCTCCCAGGCAGCTGTGCATGGGGGTAACCATGGCATGGGTGCAGCACCCACCACCTCGCTGGGGCTGCTTACACCTCTCATCTCTTCAGGACAGAGAAGCCAGAAGGCTGAGCCCAAAGGGGACAAAGCACAGTACTTGTTCCTCATGTGCTCTCCTGGCCTTGCTGAAATATTTGCTGAAACACTGGTGCTGATATAAGGGAAGGCCAGGCACTGCTGAGCAGCACACCCTGCACCAGATTTGACCGGTGTTCATGGCTCCAGCAGATGTTCCTGCTTTTCAAGGAAGTGGGAACTTTCTAGGTCATTTGCCTGCCCTCTTCTTGCCTCTGTGCAAATCCCTTTTGAGCTGATGTCTAGAAACAGCCCATTAGATTATGTCCAAAAACACAGCATGCAGTCATCCACTCTTTGACCAGTGACTGGTTCCTAAAAAACAGGTTCTTCTTTGGAGAACCAAAGTCTTAATAGGAATATTTTATTACATTCACAAACTATTTTGATTGTTTTTTTAATGGTAGATCAGTACTGAAAAAATCATTCGGGTACAGATTTACTGTAACTGTCCTTTACTGACTGGACTTTCCAACTTCCTAACTTAGGGTGTCCCTTCTGCAAACAGGATGGGAGGTTAGGGCATTAATACTTAAATTTTATGCATATAAAGTTTTTGTTTAATTTTTCAGTGAATAATTTCTTTGCATATATTCTTGCTTTCTTGGTCTCTGGGTGACTGGATCCTCTATATTTAGAATGACCTTCTGTGGGAAAAAAAAAAAGCAGTAACTTATTGAATTATAGCAAGTTAGTTCCCTACAAAAGCTCTACCTCGACAAAGAAGATAACATGATAAAAACTTCAGTCATGGAATTCAGTACAGGAACAGAAACATTGCTGTCAGGAAGTGGAAAATGTGCTTATGTAACATCTATCTGCAAACGGTTACAGCTGCTGTTGATGTTAACCACTCTGAACAGTTCATGGAAGCGCTAAATAAAGAGCTATTCTCAGTAGCAGCTGTCCAAAAAAAAAGATAATTTCCTGATGCACTAGGCTGACTGCTGGAATAAGGGTTATTAAGGGGTTACTCTGGATTTACACCATCATTGCCAAGAATACAGTTATAGCTCGGTCTAGTTAATTGTCCTGACAAGGATGCAGAGCTGGCCTGGTTAAGTAATTAGACCTGTAAGGAAAAGGGAGTTGTGTGGAAGGAACTATTGCATTCAGATATAATGAGCTACTGTTGCAGTGGAGTTATCTTTTGTGGAGAACAGCTCTGTCTGTGAACAATGGTTTATTCTAACTGGAACAGGAACTTGTATCTTGCAGTATTTCAGAACTATTTGGAACATTCATTTCAAAGGGCGTGGAGTTTTTAAGCAATAAAAAATACAGTAAAACATTTTTCGGGGCTGTTTTTCAGTCACTGATCCTAAAGAGTTTCACAGCTCTAAATCACTAGAGCCTGTGCTAAGCAGGAAAATTCATTTTGTCACCTCTATTTCTTGTATGTAAGAGAAGGGCCTGGGGCAGATTTCCACATTTCAGCTTGAAATCATGAGGTGGCCCTGTGTAGGACCCCATGACTCCATGGGACACATACTTAGCAGCACTAACAAGTGCTCCTAGAGAAGTTGTCCAAATTTTGCCAAAATAAGATGGAGTATAATAGACTCAAGGTATTTTGAAATGTCCTAAAATATTAGATTAAAGGATTATGCAGTCCAGTTTTTCTTGCTTTGACTTTCTGGAAAGAGCTGCCACTGTTCTTTGGCAACCAGTGCCAGTGTAATGATTACTCAGTAAGTATGAGATTTGCTTGCAATTTCCCATGGTGGAAGATTTCCTGCTGCAAAGCTGTCAGACTTCTGCTAGTTTGTGTCAGGTACAAACCCAGTGTGCACCAAGGGAGAGCCCACACCACATCCAAAGGAAAAAGCAAATCCCTCAGCCCTCCAGGGAGCCTTTGACAGCTGAGTGTTCACAATGCCTGTCGTAGCCACATGTACTGAAACTGGTTGTTGGTGGGGAGAGCTCCGGATTTAGTCGATCACAGAAAGCTTTGTAAGCTGTTAATTATAGAATGCACTAGTTGAATGGCTCTTAAATGACTTCTGAGATTGACTCACAGTGTTTTGCTTATTTTTGCTTATGCAGCCCAACAATTTTCCCTACAAGGAAGAGATTATGTCTGTGAACCCTACATGTCTGGTTGTGATTATCCTCCTTTTCATAAGTATCATTTTGGCTTTCAAGGTAAGTGCACTGTTGTGTATAAAGTCCGCTTCTGGTCATGGGTGGGATGTCCCTTACTGGGAGGTCTGTCTTGAGATGAGTTCTGGATAACTACACCCCCTGCAGCCTGATACCTATACAAAATAGGGTTATAGACATCATGAAAAAATTGTGAAGAATCTCATAGACAAACACGTGAACATATAGTCCACAATGGGGAAGTGTGATGCTTATAGGAAGAACTCATGACTTATGAATCTTTGAAGCAGTGGACAAGGGAGACTCTGTTGATACAGACTTCTGGTGTTTGCAGAACATGTTCGGCAGTGTGTCTCATGAAAAACTTTAAAAACCACCCAAAGATGTGTAGGGAGAAGAGAAAAGGTCACCTCACTGACTGTAGCTAGGGAATAGGGAATAAAAATAAATTATCAGTCTTTCCAACACTGAGACCCATGCAGCTTGGTGCATTCATAAGAGATCTGGGAAAGGAAAGGAAATCTAACAACATTTTTTTTGCAATGTCATTCAAAATATGGAAAATAATTAGCCAAGAAATCTTTGCAGGAGAATCTCATGGGATTAACTGACTGAACAAGGAAATAGTAGAGAAACTCAGTGGTAAAAAATTCTTAGTAGTGGGCACTGAGGAAGCATGCTCTTGTTTCACCAACACTGCAGTGGACTGCAGTAAGAATGACCACTATAAAAGAGGTCTTGTAGCTGTTACAGATGGACCTGTGAAAATATTAGCTTAGCTCATTTCTGGTCAAACAAGTAAATCAAATGCTAAGAATATTAAGAAAGGAATAGAAAAACCAAAAGTATAAATTGTATAGTTTCTTAGCCAGTTCTTTCTTTCTGGTGCCCTGTCTCAAAAAGAAATTTGTACAGCACATAAATAAATCCAAGAAATCTCTCTTGGGAGGAGCACCGTAAAGAACTGTCAGACCAAGCAAGAGAAGGACACAGGGAATGAGAATTTATTTGCAAATCTAGTGGGTGAGAGGTCTGGAGGTAGCAGGTACCAGGCAAAGAGGAGATGGAGCATCACCCAGAGCAGTTGGAAAGGGCTCATGAGAAACCATCACATCCAGGCTGACTATCCAGTGTAGCAGCCCCCTCCTGCTGTGGGTCAGAAGTTCAAAAGGAGCTCAGAATAAGATCAGACAAATTAATGTAGGAAAAACAATCACCTGTGGCTCCAACAAGTACCCTGAGCTTTGGAGCTCTTGTAAAATATGCTGGTGTTTTTGCCCTTTTCTTGCACCCTTCTATGAGTTTCTCACAGCACAGTGCTGCTGGTTTTGTATTTCTTGTGTGGGACTTTATTTCAGATTAGTTTGCTCTCTCTGCAAAGCAATTTTGCCTTAGATTAGACAAGTCCCAAAGAGTCACAATGACACCAAAGATGTTGCTTCCAGACAACGCATTTGACAACATACACAGGGAATGTTATTGTGGCAAAAGAGGTAGATTAGGTTATTGAAGCTGCTTCAAAACTGGGTTAGATTAGGTTATTGAAGCTACTTCAAGAAACCCAACAGATAGGGTGTATTAAAGTGCTGTTGGAAGCTATGCTCACTTTTTTTCTGTGATTTAGCAATAGAGTTTAGCTTTCTGGCCTTATATGTTCACAACCATACAGCTGATTTTATTTGCACTTCTAAGAAATATGTGTGAATTTAATAAATCCATAGATTTTCCAGGTTCCACACGGAATGTGTTCTAAAAAATTTCTCTGATGCAACCAACAGCTTGTTTTTACCCCACGTAGGTCTGATGTTTCATTGACTTAAGTATGTCAAGAAAGCTTCAAGCTTATTAAAAAAAAAAGGCAACTAAATTGGAATGGCAAAAATGCTTACTACAGAGACAAGAAACCTAAGAAATCATTAGTACCAAAGACTCATTTTAAGTGGTGAAACATGTTTTTTCCAAGAGTATGTGTGGCTCATATAATGTTCATTCTAGCAATGTATTATCATATAAATGAGTCACAAAAAATGTGACTTACACAGAAACACATGCTAAATTACAGTTAGCATTTTCATTTGAATTTCTTACGTTTCCAGAAGAGCTGCAATGCAGATTTACAGAATCTGCTCCATCAAATAAAAGCTGAACACACACAGATGCATCACATTTCATCTCTGATAGACTTAACAGATGGTACCACATTTATATATTGAAACTAGAAAGGTACTGTGTATAAAAAAATATGCCTCCTCTCCCTCTGGAGTTCAACTAGAAATAGGGAGAGGAACCAAAACATTGTGACCTAGGAAAAGCAACAGTAGGAAAAGCTGCATTCAACTGGTGGGAAATACAAAACTGAATTCCTCAGAAATATTTGGTACTATGACACTTTTGTTTTGGGTGAAGCTACATTCAGAGAAGATTACTGAGCAGAAAGCAAGATTATGCAGTATTAGATGCTGTATTAGATGGGTTTGTGTTTTGCAGTCATGGGTTTGTGAAAAAGAGAGGGTGGTAAGAAAGCCAGCTAACCACACTCAAGCATTTGTCTTTTTAGTTATTATCATTTACTTGCATCTGAAGCACCTAATGGGAATTTCAGGTGGTTTCACACAGAACACTTTTCAGAGTAGACCAAAACATTTTATTCCATTCACTGTGTTTGTCTAGAAACTGAACTGGAGTTGCATACAATGAAACATAGATGTTTCCTATCAGCAGAAATATATGTATATACATGTACACAGGACTTCAAATTTTATATAGCCAGCACAGTGACTTTTGAATCGTGTCCTCTGCAGCTGGTTTGGAGAAGAGAGCCTTAGTTTCCTCTAGCCAACCCCAGCTTCTGAGACAGAACAATTGAAGCTTCAACAGGGGGAAGCTCCTTAGGCACAAATGAGCTCAAATGAGTACAAACATAGCAGATTAAACCTTTTCCCCAGGGAAGCCCAAGCACTCTGCAGCTTCACAGTATGGCCTCTTCCTTGGCCTTTTTCTTTCTGAACAGTAGGTAGGAAAAGGTAGCTGCCAGTGGAGCAGCCAAAAATTGTTCCAGTTCAGTGAGACAGGCTGGTCTTCAGCAAACTGAGTATTAGCACTGTTCTCCATAATATGCCTGTAAGCTGCATGTACAAGTTATTGAGCCCAGAGATGAGACCACTCTGCATGTCCTGGTGTCCTCAGCAGATGGGAAAGGATAAGAATGAAGTTCTGTGTTCACCCTGAGAGATTTGGCATCTCAGCCCAAGGGCATTCTTCCTGGCAGGGGTAGCCCTGACCTGCAGCACATCACCTGGCATCTGTGGCTTTCCTGCAGGGCTGATGGGGCAGCACCTGGGACTATGAGCACAGCCCCAACAGCCAAGCTCTGATCCCCACTCCCAGGAATGGCCAGTACATAGCCACGAGGTTGTCCCCTGTTCCACAAAAGCCTAGGACAAGTCCCAGCACTGATGATGACAGGATACTTATGGGAGAATAATCTCTAAAACAGGGGTCAGTTGCTTTAAATTGCATACCTCAGTGTGTGTGACTGAGCCAACAGCTGATGTCCTGGCCCTGTAAGGTGCCGTATAAAGTGTTGCAGACCAGTGATTTGGTTTAATATTATTCTTTCCAATTACACCATTTCTTTCAGTTCTAAGCAGTTGTTCTTATACAACCCTTTTATACTCACAAGATACACATTCTAGCGTGCTGAGAAGATGGATTTAATTCCAGATTTTATCATCACAGCAACTCATTGTTTCTCTTTCTGTAACACCAACATGGGAAATACATGTGGTCAACTGGTCTGCCATTAGCATCCCTTTGAAATCTTCATATAAATTTCAGTTTGTGTAGAAAACTTTATCTCATTTTCACCAGTTACTGAAGCCCATCCCAGCTCTGTAAACAGAAAATTCAAAGCAGCTGGGGAGTCAAATGGGATTCAGTGCAGGCATCTGCTAACCTGAGGGGGCTCTGTTGGTTTGTGGTTTTCACCCTGCACTTGCTGCCAGTGAGGGGTTACCCAGAGGGCTTCTGTGACCCAGATCAGCACAGACTTTCCCTTGCTGTGTTACAGGAAGCATCACAATACAACAACCTCTAATTTCCACAAAGATGCTGGTCAGTCTTCTGGTCAGGCATCTGATGAGCACAGTTCATTTCTGTTGTTATGCAACTGAACGAGTGTGTCTGCAACAGCAAGAGACAGTGTGACAAAGTTTTGTGGGTTTCAGATCCTTAGGGTCTCAAGTAATTTCCCACCATCCAAAGGGGAAGACTGGAAGCTGGCTAGAAGTAGGCACGGTGCCTGTTTCTACATTCAGCCTTTTTACACACCTTTCTCGTGGTGGTTGCCTGGGGCTGCCTCCCCCAAAAAGTGTCACTGTCTGTCACCAGTCTGTGCTGTGGTGGGCAGGAAATCCACTCAGGGTGGATTTGGCTGAGGGAGTTCAGGCCTTTTATCTAGGGCCAGTTTCAAATGTGAACATTAGTCTTCTGAGATAAAAATCAATATATTTATATACTGTGTGTCCAGCCACACATTTTAAAGCAGTATTTGAAACCTCAGCCAAGTCTTTCAGGAAAGAAAATTGGTAACTGAATCAGGAGCCCCATTTAACAGTGCAGCAGTATTGGTAGAAAATAATTATTCAGAATGAGCTAAGTAAGATTACAGGTTGAAGAAAACAAGTTTCTATGACTCATGGTTTGCAGGCCAGCAGCACATGTCCAAAGCACTTGGACAAGGACATGCTCCGAGCTGCTGCCACTCTCCCCCCTGGGTTGGTCAGTGTCTCGGGGCCAATTCCTTGGTGTGTGCTGGCTGATGACCTCCTTAATTCAAGGGACAGACCTGACCCACGAGAAACAGCTTGTACATGCAGAGCTAGGGTTCAGAGCTGGGAAAGCTGTAGAGGTTCATTGTGGGGTAAAGTGGGTTTTGTTCACCACATGGAATGGGAGCATTAAAAAATAAATCTCCCACTAGCTTCTCCCAGATAGGCTTGTATTATCCAAAACAGGGCTTCCCTCACTTTGGATTTTGACAGAAGCGGTATAGAAATAGTCTTGCAAATAGGTAGGCTTAATGTAAAGCGTTTCTTATAAAGACAGGCTGTGTCCCCACAGAAGTGTACTATATTCAGTGTCTGTTCTGCATTGGCTCTTATGCCTTTCCTAGGCTATAGTATCTGAGCACTGAAAGCTAGTGAACTACTTATTACCACTTTAAATTAACAATGACGTTTTACTTAATTCTGGAAAAGGTGCAGTTCTCCATGTATGTGCATTTATTTACTTGTTTCATTAGCCTGGGGTAGGTTTGCACAGCCCACAGCTTGGTCTGCAGAGCCTGTCTAACCTTCCCTTGGGATTTAGCTCACTCCAGAAGCCTTTTGCTCTCCCCATTTGATGGCCAAAAGTATTGTCAAAGTCTGCAACAGTTGCAAGTCAATTCAGGGTCTGTAAGGTGCTTAGAAAAAAGAGGAAGCAAATTTACCAGATTTTAGCCAGCTCAGCCCTGGTGCAAAAAAAAACTTCCTGATTTGCAAGCAAGCCATCAGTCAGTCACGTGGCATCCTGAAAAACACAGCTCATGTGTGTCAGCTCTGGAGACAGAGGAAGCACAGGGCAGCTCAAAGGGATAAGAGGCTTTTGGAAGGCCATCAGTGCAAGTGAGTCACAAAAGTATGACTCACTCAGTGAGACACACATGCAAATTCAGTGCTGGCAGTTTAATCTGCATGTGTTAGGTTTATGGAAGAATTCTGTGCAGACCTACTAAGTAAAAATATAAGTTGGGCACTATCAAAACACAAAGGTCTCCTCATCACCATCATGTGTGATTACATGGGTGTCTTGTTTGAAAGCAAACAAAAGGAAAAACTCTAACCTCCAACAATGGGAAGCAGAAAGCTCCAGAGAGAACTGCTTTAATCCTGCCAGCTGTGTTACTGACATGCTGCAGATCTGACTCCAGCTTCTCCATATCTTCCTGCTTCTTCCTTCCAGTCACTTTGCTCATCTCTGCTGCCCAAACTGGAATCTCCCTCATGGGCTATGAGCATTTTGCCCAACCAGTTAAAAAAGTAGAGACAAGTAGTTGTTTGACAGGAAGCAGTAGTACCCAAGCTCCAAGAAGAAAACCAGTGAAGTTTATGACTTTGCAGTAGGTTTGTTGCAGCTATTACAGTTTTTTTTTTTCCAGTGTAAAAAAAAAAAAGCAGTATTTTTAACAATGTTTAAAATGTCAGAAATAACTTTGAATGTCAATAAAAGCTTTTACTTTGGCAATTTTCTCTAGTCAGGCACCCCAGACCATTCCAGTCACATGGAATATATTGATTTAATAAGCCCCCTTTATATATTGAAAGCCACAGTAAGGTCTCCCCAGAACCTTCCCAATTCCAAAGAACCCCAATGCTATCAGTATGAGGAATGACACTGGATTACTTACAGAGCCCCCAGACATTCTCACAGTCACTGCAACCAGGGAGGTGACTGTCCCACACTTCTATCATGCTGATGTTAGTATTTATAAAGAATGGAAATGTTCTATCAGAAAAACATCCATGGCTTATTTTCTGCACAGGGTAATAAATCCCTTTTCTTTGCAGGGTTACTTGATAAGCTGTGTGTGGAACTGTTACCGATACATCAATGGCAGAAACAACTCGGATGTGTTGGTGTACATTACCACCAATGACACTGCGGTAAGGATGGTAGATGGCAAACATCTGTGTAATGTTATGCATTTAAAAGCTTTATTTTATTTTTATTTTACTTTATATTTCTTTAGTTAACTGCCTTAATTCCTTTGGCTGTCCTCATCTGTTGTTGATGTTTGGACTTAAAACTCTGGGGACTGGCGTGCAATGGTTGCAAATCACATCTATTGCTAAAATGCTGGTGTTATTTTATGCATAATATCTGTTAAAGAATCTGTGTTATCAGATTATAAAGTTTATCAGTATATCAGTATAAACCCCAGGAATGACCCTCTGTGTTCTGAGAGTCCTGAGCTCTCTAGCTGTGTGATGATCTGGACTGTGGAGGGACTGATTAGGACTCAAGGATTCTATGGTTTACACCTGCTGTGAAATTCTGATTTATCTATAAAATTGTGATTTAGGACACTTAACATCTGGTGTAGTGCTTTACAAACTCACAGAGAGGAGCTAAAAGGCAGCAAAAGTTCAGTGATTCATTTCCCAGTGCATGATGGGGTTTGTATGGTAAGGAGACCAAATGAAACAAAGATTGTCATGAAAGAAATTAATAGACAGATTTTAACCTCAAAATATGGAAGGCATAGGTTCACTTTATAGTAGTTTAGTGCTTACATGATGCACATGTGCAAGACACAGATTGCTAAGCAATGTCTTGCTTTTTGCAGAAGGCACTGAAGGACTACGGGAGGAAAGGGTCTCTGGAAAAGAGCCAGTTCTGTTTGCAGTGGTGTTGCCATGGAGCTGCTCAGTTCCACCCAAGCTACACTCTGGGGGCTCTGTGCCAGGTCAGCCCCTGGGGTGACCCAGGGCTGATTTAACAAGGCTCTTTACACCATTTACATAACAGAATGAGAGCAGCACAAACTGGTCCTCTGGATCATTTGGGTAAAATCCCAGGATTGCTTTCCTCAGGTTTTCCTAACTGTGGGTGGTCTCCACGCACAGAGGTTTTAGACTGTCAGCTATAATCCTTTGGAATGAGTGATTCCCGTGCAGCCACAAGGGCTTAGAAAACCCATCACTACTTTTACATGAAAGATGTAACTCTTGCATAGTTATTTGTCTTCTCTACCCGAAGCTTTAAGAAAATCATAAGTTTTATAGACTATGATCACAGCTGGCAACCAGGACATTTAAGAATAAAAACATGGATTTATTGAGAGCTAAGAAGTATTACCATTTTCTGTATTGGAATCTACTTTGAATAAAATGAGGAATTTTATATGAAATACTTTTGATAGCTCTTTTGTTCAGCCTGTAGGTAATTGTAACTCAGCTTCAAACGCTGTTAACTCTACAACCCACAGAGCCAGCAGGCTCAGCAGTGGGAGAGTGTCAGCTAGATTATCTGGGAAACTAAACTTATTTTTTAAAAGTTACACTAAAACCACCTGCTTCACTGCTGCCTTCATAAAACAAAAGACTTTTTTAGAGATGCCTGGCTACCAAAGCTCTTCTCAGTACTTTTGTATTTGGTAATTACCAAATGTTTCTGTGAGAAAAGGAAACCCTTTTATCCCATTCACAGATGACATTGTTGGACTGAGCCTTTAATTTAACTTTGCTTTGCTCTTAGAAGACATCTAAAGCAAAAGCAGGTTGTGAGCAAGGTTGTGCATTCCTAGCTAGGGCTCTGACCATTGGACTCTTCTTCCTTCCGCAGGATTTACACTTCTTTAGTTTTAATAAGGTGAGAATCTGTTCCTGTAAGGTATGATGCATCTTTCTAAAAAAGTTCAGTAAGATGACATTAAATGAGGAAGAGCTGTTTGGGAATTTATTAGCTAACCAAAAAAAAAAAAAAAAAAAGCACTCAAAAATTCCTGTTTTTGAGTACAGAAAGGCTCAGGAGAAAGGCAAGAGGAGAGTACTAACAGCCTGGGTTTTGAATTATGTATTTGAGGTGGAGGCAAGCTTCATTCAAACCCATGTCTGACTACTTCTTTCTAGTCAGGTTGAGCACCTTCACCCTTAGGTGACTCATTCCCTATCCATCTCTTTCACATCCTTCCCTGACAAGCTCCATGAGCACCCACCAGCCCAGTGCGTCAGCACTGTGAAAAAGGAGTGATGTGCTCCTGAGCAGCCTCTTTCTTTCTTTTGCTCTTTACTGGGCTTCAGAAGGAACGACGGTATGTGGGGTTAAATCCCCATCATTCTGCACTGTGAGTCAGAAGACAGTTCTTCCCTCCCTTCACCCCCTGAAATCACAGACTTAAGAAGGTTATCTTTTTCTGCATCTATGTCTGCATTCCTAAACATACACAAACCCCCCTTTCCACATGACTAAAAAAATGTAGGTCCAACACTGTTGGTTTAAAATGGTTTCAAAATGAAACATAAAAGTATAGGGCTTTGAAAGTGAAATACTGGGGACCTCTGAGAGTTTAGAGCTCTTGAGGAAACCTTACAAAATTTTGAAATGCTGTGATAGGTCACTACAGTCTGTTGAATTGTGTAATATTCTCCCAACATTCAAGTGTACTTTTGTATTAAAATGATGGTTTTTTATTTTTATGAATTCTGGAAAACTTCTTTCAGCAGGGCTTCTTCATACCAATATGCCTTTAAATCATGAGCTACCAGTTTCTTAAAAAATATGAGTCAATCTCTGCCCTCTTTTTTGAAATAAATATGTCATTTTTAGAATCAAACCTGCTACCTGAGTTCCAACAGAGCTGCAGATCATACCTTCAGGGTACGTTCTCGTCTTCAGGGATGTTTTTTGATATGTACTTGTCATCAGCATTAGCTAAAAGAATCTGTACAAATGGAAACAAAAATCTAAACTTAAATATGAGACTGGGCATGATTGCTACAGTTTAAAGTAAAAAATTTAAGTATTGTGGAATCATAGAATCACAAAATGGTTTGGGTTGGAAGGGACTTTCAAGATCATTTAGTTCCAAACTCCCTGCCATGGGCAGGGATACGTTCCACTAGACCAGGCTGCTCAAAGCCTCATCCAACCTAGCCTGGATCACTTTGGGGAATGGGTCACCCACTGCTTCCCTGGGTAACCTGTTCCAGTGTTTCACCACCCTCACAGTAAAGAATTTCTTCCTAATATCTAATTTACACCTACTCTCAGTTTAAAGCCATTTTCCCTTGTCCTATCACTACATTCTCTTGTGAAAAGTCCCACTCCAGCTTTCTGCAGAGCCCCTTTAGATACTGAAAGTTGCTACAAGGTTTCCCTGGAGCCTCCTTTTCTCCATATTTGTGGCCCTCATTTGGATTGGCTCCAACAGGTCCATGTCCTGCTTATGATAAGACCCCCCAGAGCTGGATGTTTTCTTCTCTATATAGAAGGATTTTGTCTTAAAATCCGTCCTGTAGTCTGAATTGCTTAATTGCTTCATTGCTTCATGCTACCCATTTGCTCTGTTGTTCTCAGCACAGAAATTTCCAGTTAGTTCCCCTGGTCAAACTGGTTCTTATAAATAATGCTCATAGATCTGATCTGTAACTAACCTTTTATCGGCTACCAGATAATCTGATTTTTGTCACTCAGTGTAGTGGTTTAAGCCATCCTTTTTGCAAGTGTGCCATCTGGAGCAAATATGCCTCCTCCTGCTGCAGGCTGTGAATGGGATACTCCTGCTGCTCACTAGATGAGAGAGCCTCCTTCTGTGACCTTTGATCAAAATTTGACACCACATGAATATGCCTGGCTCAGCTCCATCGACAGACTGTGTTATGACATGGGAGGGCCAGCTGATGCTGGGCAGGGGAATGGCCTGGACCCCAGACAGGGGGAAGATGTGACACTCTTAGGCTCCTGAGAACCTGAGAATCCAGCTGTGTACCTTAGTCACAACAGAGTCTCTTGAGAATATGGATCTCTATCCTCCTAAGTGGAGGATCTCCCTCCTCCTAAGTGTTTGTTCAATACTTCTCTCCCCTCAGTTTCTGGAGGTGTCTGTAGGAGGTTTTGTCATGGCATTAAAGTGGCTCCCCTGCAGTCATCTGAGGATTGCTTGTCCCACTTTCCCAATCCATAGTAACCTGAGGATTGTTTTTTCCACTTTCCCAATCTGGGATTGCTTTTTCCTGCCAGCTTCTCAAATGCACCATGGATAAAGGGTAGTTTTCCACACAGATTTAAACTGTCACAGTCATACCATGGAAATGTTCATCCAGTTTGGAAAAATTGCTAGTGTACAGGTGCAAAAGATAACCCAAAGTTAGACATTTGTTCTCTGGAGCAGTAGCAGCTCTATTGTGCTCTTGGACAGCCAGGGGATTTCAGTCTGTTTATTTTTAACTCTCGCTGAAGCCATTCAATGGAAGTTTCATCTCTGGTCATGCTGCCAGTGGGGATAAAATGTAAAGCTGTAAATCTCTCTTCAAACTGGAATTTGGATCTTTATGTGCTTTATGAAATAGTTTCAATAAATTTTATCTTACATAGACTTATCCACAATGATTAATAAGTTACTTTTTAAAAAAAAATGTAGATATATTCCCTCTGCAGACATGACCTCAGCTAAGTAGCCTGTAATTAATTGGTCAACACTTTTGTTTGCTTTCCCTTGCTCAAAGCAATAGGAGACCCATTTGAGAAGTGTAGAGTTAGATCTTTCATTCCTGCTGAATGATTTCTCTGAGCAGAAGAAGAAATGCTTTGGTAAAGTTGGAAGGGCCATTCTTTGTATTATTGTGTTATTAATTTGGTGATTAATTTGGCTATGGACAGAGGGAAGGACCCTTAGACTCATGCTGGTTAAAGAGACTGAAGCGTGAGATGGATCCCAGAGACAGATAAACCATAGCAAGAGCTCTTATTTCTGATAAGTGCTTTGGAACCTGTGGTTTCCAGCTGCTGAGCCAGATTTGGGATGGTATGTGTCAGAGTAGAAGACATCTCAAAGTAAAATTCTGCTTTAAAATTGTTTTCCATAAAAATCCTACAAACTTGTAAATTCTCAGAAGGTAGCTGGTCTTGTGGCAGTTTGTGTGCCACAAACTGTTACTGGGCCACTTGACTACAAATATCTTTCTGCAGTGAATAGTAACCAGGGAAATATTTTCAAATGAACTGACACCACAAATGAATATCCCTGGTGTGACTCACTCTCTGAGTCCATTCAGGGCCTCCAATGGAGTCCAGGAAAAGGACCTTTGACCTTCCTTATTGGAAACTGTCTGATCAAGCTGCTAGAGGAAAAGCAGGTAAAGCAGGGCATAGAGAAGAGGAAGAAGAATCAGGGACAAGAAATAAAGGATATAAGTAGAACTACCCAGTGCAATAAGTAAAGGGGATGGTTCATTAGTAATCCAATGTAATAGTCTACATGAGACCTAGAAATGTGGTTTAAATGCTGGAGCTGTTTTTCTTCAGAATTGCACTTTGCAAACATAACAACACAAGCATTTTCTTCAATGAGAATTTTTTTTAATCTTCAAAGGGCTCAAGATCCACATGGATGCCACCATTCACATCTTGGTAGTATGCACGTGCCGCATGTGCAGTTCTTCCTCTTCTGTTTGATTCTGAATTGCACAAAGTATCATGACAATCTGCATCTGCCAACAAACAGCTCTTCAGCTGCTCCAGCATTTCATATTCTACTTGCAGTGAAGTCCCGTGCCTTGTCAGCTGGCCTTTAATCTTAGCGAAGAGATTGCTCCTTTATTTTTTTAACTTTTCATCTTGCCGTCTATATTCAGCTCTTGCTTCCACTTTTTCCCTGTTTATGGAAGATTTTTAAAATTAAAATCCAGCATTTCCTGTGGTCAAAATTACTTCATGCTGCCTGTTTTCTCTGTTGCTTAGTGCTATAGGCTAATTACACTTCTTGTATGGGTCTCAACTATTATTAGGTAGCTGCTGTCAGAAGCCAGCTGTACTGTTTGGAATGGACTGTTACCAGTGTCAATTTGGGGCAAATACCCTCTTAAGTTTAAAAATAAGATTTCCAAAGCATTTTTATTTGTCATGACAGTTATAAATTTACCTGTGAGTTAAATTACATGTTCAAAATATACATGTTTATCTATTTTCCTAAGTAGATTGTAAATCTGTATTTATTTGCAGTTGACATATTGGAATTTGGAACTAATATGTGACAATTTGTGAGAGATTTACAATAAAACAGACAAATCTGTTCTCAGTGTTGATAATTAGATTAAAAAGAAGACATGAAATGGGGACGTGTAATTTAAATCTTCCAAATATTTTTGGGTTCACTAATTGGGTATGTTGCAATGTAGGAAAAAGACAGTGTTTATAAATTTGCTGTGTTTCTTTCTTTAGTGCTTTTTATCCTAATGGGATTGATTCACTACCATCTGACAGCTGCTGCTTTTTGGGCTTCAAAACACAAGTCAAAATCTTCAGTATAATTCCAAGGATACATATCAGTGCAGCAAAAGTCAATGACAACTTAAATCCCTGTTGCTCAGGATGTATGGGTGTTAAGCTGAGCCGTGTGTGAATTTTCCAGGTCAGGCTCCAGTCATAGTTACACTGTGCACCGACAGAAGGGGGAGGTGAGAATTTGCTCAGGCAGGTGTTGCTCAAACAGGGAGGTGCAGCAGGGTGTGAGAGGCAGAGTCCCAGCAGAAATAAGCCATGCTGGGGCTTTATAGCATATATTGTAGAGTTGGCCTGTGCAGGAGCCCTGCCCTGCTGCAGAGCTGCTCCCCCAGGCGTGGTCCTGCTGCAGCTCCAGCACTACCTCATCTGCTGTCACCTCATTACGTCCCCCTGCACAGCACAGCACAGCCCCAGCCTTTGCCAAGCAGAGGAGGAACTCCTCACACATCCCAGTCCCTCCCTCCTCAAGGCTCTCTGACAAAGCTTTCCCAGCCCCACAAACCAGTCAGATGCTGAAGGACCCTCAGCAGGGTGGGGGGAGCGGTGACAGCTGGTGGCTCAGCGGGTGGCTGTGTTCTCTCCGAGATCGCCTGGAGGCCACGCTCGCTCCCTGCCAGGGAGGAGCACCCAGCTGCCCGTGTTTGGCAGTGGTCAAGGGACCTGTCCTTCTGTGGTTGTTAATGGTTTCTGTTAACTTACAGACTTTAAGTCTCATTTCATTTCACTTTAGTGGCTCCCTTAGAGCAATTGCACTCTTCCCAAGCATCCCTTGGGACTCTTTATGGACTCAGGACTGTCTGTTCCAAACTGCACAGCATTTGTGGGTTTGGTCCTCTGTCTTATGAGCAGTGGGGAAAGCAAGGTCTGCTTTAAATTAACTCTGGGACAGATGCTCAACTTCAGAAAGAGCAAGGCTGAGTGGGTATTCATCCACCAAATTTAGATCTGCAAAAGTTTTTTGGGAGTTTCTGGCTGACAGGTGCTTTATGGTTGTGATTTACTAACAGTAATAGATTTTTTGATACAGACAGGAGCCTTTCCAGCAGCATCTGTAATGTAAGCATGGCTGTGATAACCACACTCTTTGGGAGATAATCAGTCCTGTTAAACAATTTGGGTGTCCCATGTGAGCTATACCCAGCTTTCTGTCTTGTTAACACTTGAGTGGAATACACAATGTAGTTTAGTAATGAAAACGTCCACTGAAAGAGTAGTGCTCTCTCACAGTTTTCTGCACTCAAGACATCAACCATTTGTTACACAAAGTATGCTCCAATGTCTTCAACACCAATGACTTGTAGATAAATATACCCTGAGAAGCACATGCTCATCCAGAAAATGCTCATTTTGAAAAAAAAATAAGGAAAAATTGAAAAAATAATGCTGTTCTCCCTGTACAAAATCATGATGTCCAGCTAGAGATGCAGCAGTATGAGGCTGACCAAGATGTAGGAAAGACATCTGTGACCTGAAGAGGGCTGTTGCTCCATGCCTCTGAATGGAGACAGTAATTACACTATTATTCTGGATGACTTTTATGAGGCTGCACATGATGAAAGAAGACAATAGCTTCCCCAATTCAATTTTCTTCCCACGCAAGGGTAATCACAATCTCTCCCTAAATATTGTTGTATCCTAGAAATATATACATTTATTCATCTAACTGGAGTGCTGAAAACATCATGCTGCTTCATTACAGAATTTCATAAACTCATGTAAAGTTTCCTAAATAGTGTCTTGGAGAGCTGGTGGCTTGGAATAAACAAGCAGTTTTGCCAAAGAAAAGCCATACCAGCTCTAACTTTGCACAGATGATTTTGGAGCACTGAACCCTACTTCTTTGCTGAATGAGGTTATAAATTATCTCTGAGCTATTCTGCTTCCAGTTACTCCATCTGTAATTGTTCTAGTGTGGTTTCTAAAGGAAATGCATACATATAAACATGAAAATACTTCCTATCCATGTTGAGAGGAAGATTTCTTGGGATTTATTTGAAAGACAACATGTAATAAAATCCTTAAATAGTAATTAACTAGCATATTTTGGACAGGTTTTTCAAGCAAAAGCATCCAAATGAAACCATAACAGCATCGGTGTATGAAGCAAAGTCAAACGTCCCTCATTTAATATTAGATAAGATTTGAGTCAGATATGAAGCTTTGTTTTTGGCCCTATACTCAGGGCTCTTTTTATGTGGGGACAGGGAGAAAGAAAAAGAGAAAGATAGGAACAGTTTTTTAGACATTGCCCTGTTACCTCCTCAGAAACATTTGCTTTGACTGGACTCATTTGACCAAAGCATCCATTTACATTGTAAACAAGCACCTTTGAAGCAAATATTCATAAGCATTTACTTATAAGAATTGCTTCTAAAGGGCAGTTGATCTCATCTGGAAGATCATCTGTCCAGATCAGGTGGGTGAAAGTCCTTGCCATTTTCCTGAGCTCAAATGTAGGTCAGCTACCTTCCCAGCACCTTTCACATACCTGGGCTTGGACCCTTCAGCCTGGACCCAAAACTGTCAAGTGGATTTCTTAGTATGAAGAAAGTAAGTGGGGACTGCACTGCAGGGGAGCAAGGATCCTTAGTGAGATGAAAGAGGGCAGAACAAGACAGAACTTAATAGAGGTCTTTGGAGTTATGAGTGGCAGAGGGGGTGCTCACTGACTTAGAAAAGAGCTAAGGGACACTCAGTGAAATAGCTACTGGCAGGTTTCATAGCAAACCAAAGGTATTTCTTCTTGGAACACCTAGAAGAGCTGTGGGTCTGCTTACCAGGGGACATTGCAGTGCTAGACATCAGCATGGATTGAAATGCAGGCTAGAAAAATCAATGAAAGAAAAATTCCTTTAATGACCAGTAGCCCAGCAAGTCCTTGACATTCAAATTTCTGACAGTTTAGAGAATATTCTAGGCAAGTTCTAACTACATATGCTTGTACTGCTCTTTCTAAATTTCTTTCATTGTTCTATCTTGCACTTCTGTTTCTTTATCATCCACCACTTACTACTGTATCTGGATAGACCTTTTAACTTATCCAGGAGAGCTGTTTTCCTACATGCAAGTGCTTAATTGCAACATTCTGAAAGCTAATCCCTACTTCTGTCTCCAGTGCTTGCCTGGTATGCAACATCTGACTTCATCTCACCACAGAATTAATATTATTCCTCTTTCTTCACTACTGGGAAAAAGCTCCCTTTTCTCCTGAAGACTGCCAGCCTTTTTATACAGTCAGTGTAAAATGTGAATTTGTGTTAAGGGATTAAATAGAAAACTGAATTCTCAGTGGATTTAGTTTTAATACTTCTTGTTTCTCCCACTGGTGGGTGCTGTGTGCACTTTTGGGTACCACAATATAAGAAAGATATAAAGCTATTAGGGAGTGTCCAAAGGAGGGCCACAGGCATGGTGAAGGGTCTGGAGGGGAAGCTGTATGAGGAGTGGCTGAGGTCACTTGGTCTGTTCAGCCTGGAGGAGAGAAGACTGAGGTGAGACCTCATAGTGGTTTACAGCTTGCTCACAAGGGGAAGTGTAGCAGCAGATATCGATCTCTTCTCTCTGGTGACCAGTGGGAATGGCCTGAAGTTGTGTCAGGGTAAGTTTAGATTGGATATCAGGAAAAGTTTTCTACCCAGAGGCTGGCTGGGTGCTGGAACAGCTCCCCAGGGAAGTGACCACAGCACCAAGCCTGACAGAGCCCAAGAATCATTTGGACAATGCTCTAAAGGACATGGTATGACTCCTGGGGATGGTCCTGTGCAGGGCCAGGAGTTGGGCTTCAATGATCCTTGTAGGTCCCTTCCAACTCAGGATATTTTATGATTCTGTGAACTCTTGGAAACTCACTATAGAAAAAACATATTTCTTCAGATACTCTTGGTAAATGCTACTTCTTTTCTCCCTACACAGAGAAACGTTGAAAACTTTTGAAGGTCAGCCTGAATAAAATCACTATATTTAATAGCTTTCAGTAAATTTTGTACAGGACATAAGACAAGTGCTACATTAATAGGCTTATTTGCTTTCAAATAAAATACAAAATTTATTAAATAATCAGTGATATTTACATATAATCCAGAGCTCATTGTCACACAAAGTACTAAAGGAAATAGCTACCAATTTGTGGCTTGAGTCTCCAAAACAGAGCTTAAATTGAGGAGATCTGGATTTCAGAAAATTTTTAGAAAAAAAATATACTTTAATTTTACATTTTCCTTTGTACTCTCAGACTGCTCAGAAAAAAAAAACACATTGTCAAACTTGACTGGGAAACATTGCAAAGAGAATTATTCTAAGCCTTTCCTGCCTACAGAGTGAAGCAATCAGCTGGCTATAGCTGTGTATGCACACAGACATCTTCTGTTTTCCCCAGGTGATCTTCATAACATCTGTGTAGTCAAGAACCCAGCAGTACATTTGGGACTATCTTGAATGGGACAGGTGGTCTTGATGGCAGCCTTCCCTCTAGAGCTCTTTGTAGGCTGGCTGCTGCTTCACTGCAGCTGAACGTGCTTTAGGTTGCAGTTAATGGCTCCTCAAAGCACCACAGCTGTGGGAGGAAATTCCACTGCTCTTGGCTGGGTGAATGACAGGACAGCAGGGAAGTAAACATGAAATTAGTAAATGTGATTGCATACCATTAAACCCTCTCCAAACCACACAGTGGTGTCAGATTGGTGCAGGTCGGTAGTTGGCCATGGCTGGAATCACTGAAATTAAATGAACCCAAAGCAGAGGGCTGGTGCAATTAGGCATGTACTGCTTAAAACCTCTTCTTTCAGTTCAGTTGTCTCTGAACCTGATGCATCAGCCTTGTGCTGTATCAAGGAGAAAATGTGCCCTGCTTTAGGAAAGGCATGTGGTGACTGTATTTCAGCGCTGCATTCAGCACTGGCATATTCTTCCCATCTAACACTATTCACCCTGTGGTAACTCTCCCTCCTCTTTTTAATAAACAGACAATACAGCCTGAGCCTGCTGACACTTTGTATTTGACCTGTGTGGAACAAAGGGCTCCTTTTGCCCTCTTTTCTTTTCCTCCCCACATATTCACATTGGCCTTCCCTAAAGATTTGGGTGACTAAGATGCAAAGGTCACTTCTGCAGAAGAATTATATGAAGTACATACAGCGCTGTGGTGAAGAGCTTGAGATAAACATTTCAAGCATAGGCTGAAATTTCTGCAAATACATATTTAATTTGTAAATATTTCCACAATTTAGTACCTGTCTCATACAGTCATATCCAAGTGTCATCCAAGAGAGTTTTGACTCTGTCTTGATGTTTCCAACATCTTTTAAGAAGTTTCAAATAATACACCTGTTTTATGAATGTGAGATCCTTCTAAGGCAAAGTGAAACAATTTGTCAGAGATCCAAATGATAGCAACAGGACTAGGATTAATTTGCAGTAGTAATGACTCTAATTCCACACAACTATTTATTGTCACCTGTCCCTGTCATCTCTGCGATGTAACCTGAAGTCCTTCAGCATAAAGCAAAGGTGTTTTTACTGAAAAACTAAAGTTTGAGAAAACATCGTGAATGCTCACTATAACCATCAGTACTTATCATAGACCTTTTTAATCTATAGCTTTTTTTGGCATTTAAGTTCTAGTGGGTGTTGGATAAAAGTATATTAGAGTTGTGTTTGTTTCTAACAAGACATCAACAAGGTTTTTTGTCATGGGAACTTCCAAATGTTTCATACAGCAGCCAAGCAGAATGCTGTTCAAACTCAAAGCTGTTGTGCGCAAACTGTACCATTCCATCCAGTGGAGAATACAAATGGCTGTTGGAAAAAGCAATCCAAAGCTCTCTGGAGACACATAAAGATTTCTGTTGCGTTCAGTGAGGTTTGGGTGAGAATGCAGAAATAACCAATTGATCAAATATTTTATTTTACTCATACAGAACTGAGCACATCTCCTTTAGAAAGGGGAGATCTAAGAGCTTGAGTTCAAACAGAAAGCACTGCAGCAATATGAGAAAACTTACACGTATGCTGAAGAAAGAACATTTTCTCCTGAAAGGTCAAGTAAATGTGGAATCAGCTGCACAGATATGGAGTGATTATTGAAATAATGCAATATGCCCCCCAAAGCAGGCAAAGAAAGAAAGAAACAAACAAAACACTGTTGGGACAAGATTAGCTACAAATTGTTCAAATATACAAGTATTTACCTGTGTTTCTTCTCAGATATATTTCTAAGCAATGCCTTAAAAAACTTATTCTCCAAAACCAGATTAACTAGGATGTAAAAAATAAGAAATGACATATGCTTATATTAACTGAATATGTTATAGCCATTGGCAAACTCATTTGGTAATTATTTCTTTCAGAGAAGGTCATCCTGTATCATGTGCTTTATAATAGAGATGCTTATGTAATACAATTAACCAAACCACTCAGATGACACCAGCTAAGTCAGGAACAGGATTTCTTATGGGTCAGTTATGGATTACTTCTGCCTATTATACATGACTGCTTATCACAAAATGCATAAATGCTACTGGGAACTAAGCCCAGCACTCAGCATTCCCTGTCCCACTTGAGCATAGGGCTACGCAGCCCCAGTTTCCCTCCCTCCCTTCCCAACTGAAAACCTTATATCTAGAGCATTCATATGGCAGATTGGAGCTGTGGGTTTGAACCATCATGGTTTGAGACCCCTAGAGCTCTGATTTCAGAGTCTCTCTGCGATGCTTTTACACCAGACTATTGTACAAACAAGCGAGTAATGTTACATCTGGCTGCACCTTAAAGGATGGGGTTAAAATGGTACTTGCTTCTAAAATAAAATTAATGCAGTTATAGGGCTTGTGAAAGAAGTTACAAGCTTCTGTCCTTTAGATTTCAGGCATGCTATAGAACTGAACTCTGAACTGAATCTTCCAAACTTGCTTGCTGGTCTATTGAAAAAAGCCAGAATGTCTTCACATAGGGATCACTGAGTGCCAAAAAATGGGTGGCCTTCATAATTTTTATAGTAACTTGTAAGTGACAATCTAAAACACTCTGCAAACATTAATCCCACAGCACTCAGGCAACTAACATACATTTTTCTCAATTCACAACAAAGAAACGCAAAAATGTAATGCCTGGGAAACAAAAGGCCTCAGTTGTCTGAGTGGAGATTCTACCTTGGGGTACCATGTACCTAAAATATGCACATATTTTTTGTACTTTGTCAATTAATTTAGATTGCATCCATTCTAATCAGATTCATAGATAAGACTGAATAGTGAGTTTCTATTTTTCCAGTTTCTGAATTCACCCTTTGGCTCAGTGACTGGCTTCCATTTCCTGTCTCTGGAGACCATAATGTACTGCCTGAATATCTATGCTGATTTATATTCACAATGCTTATCTGCTTCCATTAACCAACCTGTAAGGTTTTCAGTTAGTTTGAAGGACCATTATGGATTGATGGAGGGTTAAGAGCAGATAGCAGAGAAGAAAGACATAGCCATCTGTGGATCAAGTGACAAGATTTGACTGTTGTAATTTCGATGTCTGTGGTCAAAATAATGGTTGTGTTCCACTGAGGGTGGGGACCTGCAATCCAAAAAGTTTGTCAGGTTATGTACCTTCAAGTTAGTAGAGGAGCACTCAGATCCCTTCCAAGAGGAGTTTCTTTGTGTCTGATGCAACACCATGGAGCACACAGAGTTTTCTGATGGAGAATTCCCAAAAAGAGTCAGGGGGTGTTTGGGGTCCTTAGTGGTCCACAGTCCTCTCTAGGAATATGACCACTGTTTAACCCTGCTTCTGCACTTGTGCTGTGGTCACCATAGAACAGGAAAACTGGCTTCAGAAAAGGACTGCCCTACCTATGTACAGTCCCCCCTTTCCAGGAATGTTCTGTACCAACTTGCCCACTTGAATGGTCATTAGTGTTGGAGGCATAGCAATACATTATCTCCTTGCTGTCTGTCACAGCACATGTCACAGTTGAGACAGCCATGATATACAGAGTGTCACTGTACAATTTCAGAAGGCTTTAAGCATTCACCCATACAGAGTAACATCACTTCAGAAGGCTGCAAGTGCCTGCCCTTCTTGTTCTTTAGCTCAGCCTTTTATATTTTTTATCTTACATGCATTGCATCTGTGTGCCCTCTGTTCCCTTTAGTGATTGGTCAGTGCACCTGGGCACTCCATGGCTCATTGGTTTCAATACTGGTCACCTGCTTTTCACAGCTGTAGCCCATTGGAGATGAGGCTCGGCTGCAGCCCCACTCCCAATTCCAACTTCTACAGGCATTCCTATCTCCTCTCACTTCTTGAACTGTTAATGAGAAAATATCTTCTGAGGGCCCTTAGGGCCATTGACCCATATATGAGGTTTGGGTCTGCAGAACGAAGAAGAGTGCTTACCTCCCAAGATGTAAAAGCCTCACCAGGAGACTTTTCTCCTACCAGACAGATTTTGTTTCATACAAGAGTGAAGGGAGTGGAGAAGTTCACTCGTATCATTAATTCTCCAAGCCAGGAGACCTATGAAAAATAACAGCAACCTCAATGCTGAAGTAATAATACTGATGTAAACACAGTAGTCTTAGGATACATGGATTTAAAAGAGGATCAGAGCACAGGAAGAAGTCTTGTCCATTATTTATCAGCTCATCTTTATCATCTGGAAGATGGACAACTCTTTGGATGACTGCTGTCACTTCTTCTCGCACCAGATGAAACAGACTCTGAACCTGAAAGAAATGGATCACAGGTTGGGGCTTAGCATTACAAAAGTGCAGTAAGACAGCTATATCTTCACAAAGGGAACTTCATTCATTTTCAGAGTCATCTGGAGATCAGATTTAATTACTAATTATGTTGTGTCATAATAAACTAATAAACATGTTTCAGTATACTTGAGAAACTAGTGCTTTTTTAGTAATGTGAGGATTTTACTATAAATCCTGTTATTAAACTAGTGATCAGTGCTAGGGAGGGGATTTCAACTGTAGTGCTTTTCACAGTTAACATGCTTTAGCATTGTGATTTACTGAGGTTACACTGCAAAATATATTTATGATTTTTATAATAATATATATTTGAAATTCTAAATGTTGTCCTAATTTCACTAGATAAATTATCATAAGATACTTGCAACCTTTAAAGGTGACATAATTTATTAAGTGCTTTTCAAATACGAGTGTTTTTAGATTGTGTAGTGCATAAAATACTGCATTTACAAGCTCAAACATATGGTATTAATGAAGAGCAATGGCTCTGACAATTTCCTTTTCTAAGTAATGAAATTTTCTGATTAAGGGCTGAAGATGCCAAGGTAGCCATTCTGTAATCTTAATGTGCACAGATGTACTTAAACACATGGTCATCAATGCATGTTTGTAAACTCACATGAGTATAATGTGAATAATACTTGGAACTATCCCACAAAAGTCTGTTCCAAAGTCTATTTAAGTCTAGAGAACAATTCCTACTGATTTTATATGTTGTGGTTGAGGTCCAAAAGGAATGATTATGGATATTTTTTTGCAGAAGGCAGGTTATCAACTTCTATAAGTATTGGTGAAATCCTCTCATGGCAGAACTCCCTATGGATATTCCTTATGTACATTTAGACAATCTGCTTCACATGCTCTTTAATGACCAAGAAGTGATGCTGATAAATCTGGAGATTCCATTATGAATAATTTATCATCAGCTGCATAAAGTATCTCACACAGTGCACTTCAGTGATAGTCTTACTTTTTATTGAGATATTTTAGGAAACGTACACTCATTCTTTGTTCAGACGTCTGTTTTATCTTCAGTCCCTGCTGGGGTTCACAGACCAACTCTTCCTTTGTCTTTTCACATGCAAGCTAACTAATGTCAGTGCAGGTGCCATTAAAAATTGCATGATGGCTGGCATGCTTGCCTAAACAAGAAGGAATCTTGGTTCAAATCTCTCCTTTGCCCTGTGTGGTCTTAACTTGCATCTCCCATATCTTAGAAAGCTGCCTGGACTCCAGTGAATGGGGTTGATATATGACTTAACCTGTCCTAATTTCCTAATTGCTATCAGATGTTGAAGGATTCACTGAAATGCTTCTGGAAGTATAGATCTTCCTTCTCATGGCTGAGTACTCCAGAGGTGTAAAACTGGAGATTTATTTAGACATTGGGTAATTTGTTCTCCATTTACTTTCTTTTTCCCCACTCCAAAATAATTATTAGCTATTCCAGGGAGGGCTCAGAAGGAGAGGTTTTTGGGACTTTTCTCACTCTGGCCGTTTGAGCACTTCTCCAGGAGACAAGGTTTAGAACTCTTAACATAGAAGAGCAGCCACTATCACTGCCAGATTGAATAAATTCAGGTACCAGCAGTGAATGGATGAAATCAAGCTGTTACTGGGGTTACTATGAAATGAGAAGAAATAATGTTTTCTTTTATAATGAAAACAGTATACATATTGAAAAGGAGGATCTTCAAGCAAATATTATTTATTTTCCTCACTATTCTGCTCCTGCTTAATAATTTACTCTTTTTTGGTTTGGGGTTTTGTCTTGGGGGGCTTTTTTTGTTGGTTTGTTTGGGGTTTTTTGTTGTTTTGGGGCTTGTTTGGTTGATTGGTTGGTTGTGGACAAGGCCTTAGGGGTTTTCTTTTCTGTAAATTTTATCTTCTAACTTCTTTTTTAAAAATAAAAGCTTTTTTCCTTTCCTGCAGGTCCTGTTACCACCATATGATGATCCTGTGAATGGAGCTGCTAAAGATCCACCACCACCTTATGTGTCAGCATAAGTGAGAGTGCTGTGTCCCTAGGGAGGATAGCTTTACTTTACAGACATTGAAGCAATAGTTTGATAATTTCACTTCCAGGATATAACCTCTGTGGGTTACACTTTGCTGTTTTGCTGACATATTGAAACCTAAAATGTATGACTCATATTCTGTAGATAGTTTTAATAATTTGCTGCAACTACAGTAGTGTTTCAGAAACTAGTGAACTAGTTTCAGAATAATTCTGGGTAGCACTAGGGTTACAGTAGTCACTGAATAGCTTTTTCCACCATATCTGACATATAGTGCTAGAGAACATAGAACTTTGCATTCTCAATCAGGTTCAGAGTGTAACTTACTTTTTTTATTTGTAAAACTTCAAAAGCATTACAAATATGTTTCTCAGATGCCCATATTCAACTTCAGAATACAGACCAAGTCAAAAATAAAAGTGACATTCCAGTTCATTCCTCTTCTGCAAGTATTTTTGAAGTTACTATGCTATGAGTGATGATGATGACTGCAAGAAGAATTAGTCTTATGCACTGTTTTCATCAACCTGGCTAATGGGAAACATATTTAATTGGGAAGGATAAGTATGGGAAATGACAGTAGACAAAACACTCTATGTGTAACAAGCCAGAACCTGTGGTCTACACAGAATCACTTTGTCCCAGCCTGAAACCATTCTAATGCTCAAAAAGAAACGTAGCAAATTCTGATAATTTTCTTTTCTGCCTACACACCTTTTTCCTCTCCACTAACTTCACAAATAGTATTTTGAAGTCACAAAATCCTGCTTTAAAGTCCCATGATTAGGTGACAAAGCTGTGTCTTTCATACTCAACATGCAAATGTTTTCCCATTGGAATGTGCCTGTAAATATCGCAATGTTCTGCTGAGTGTAAACTAAATTATGCAGATTCTAAGAGACATGTTCCCAACCTGTGGGAAACTTAAGCATGTAATTTCCTTGAGCTTTAGCAGATATGTTCTGTCTGTTTCTCATATACATCAGTGTTGGGGGATTAGATTCCTTTTATGACTGAACTGGTTGTACTGAGAATCTTTCTCAGGGGGTTATCCATCCATGAATGTTTGTGTGAGGTATTTGTTTCTTCCCTAGAGAAGTGCCTCCTGCACATGTAACTTTTTGTTTTGATGAAGTTTCTACTTTTAATTGAAAAGAAACATGAAAAGGGAATATAATGTGTGTCTCTACCTCTCCTTGTTTCCCTCTGCATTGTCTCCTCGGCATTTGGGGCGATTGTACAGGCTGAAGCTCAGCTGGTGCCATTGCACAGCACCCCAGGTAAAGGGCAGTGCAGAGCTGAGTCACAGTTTGGGGGGGCACCAAAAGATACCAAGGTACCATCTCTCCTGTGGCTGGGCTGGCATGTGAGTCCACACCCTTCCTGAGGAGGACACCTGTTCTCACCCTTAGTGCATTGACTCCATTCTGCCGACTGAAGAAATGGGGAACTTATCCTGACTTTTTCTGGAAAAGAGCTTTCCAGGGGAACACAGGACCAACAAATTTTTTCACAGAGATTGCAAATGGGAGTTGTTCTTGTAGAGGCCAGGGAAGGAAAGGACAGACTCTTTCTGCCTGTCTCTTCCACACCCCTGGCAAAAGGCAGGTCCCCATCTGCTTGTTAAATTTTTAGTTCATGGTTTATCTACTGTAAGATCAAGCTAAGCAATGCATTTGAATTAACCAATCCTGAAATCTATCACTGATCTTTGTCACAATCCTATTTTTTTCCTTTCTGAATAATGCCATCTACTCTCATTACAGGTATCTTTAGGAATTAATGTGAATTTGGGTGTTGTGCTGGCTGGCTGGGCTTCTGAGCTTATTTTCTTTCATTCTTGACAAATTTGTGGAGGATATTAGGCAGTCATCTGTTTGAGAAAAGCTGGTTGTAAATACATTGCATCTGTGTATACAAACTTCTCTACAATAAAAGGGATTGTTTCCTCAAGACTATGGAAATATTTTTTTTATTGTCTTCCAAGCACAAACATACACAAATTCCTGTCCAATCAATCTGTCACAATAGAATTTTCTCTGTAGAGGACTAGAAGTTAATTTTTAGTCCACTCCCCAGATTCATCATACTGTATAAATGGAGGAGAGGACAGGAAATTCTATAATTTATTGCATAGTAAGACCAAAAGATAATTCAAGGTTTTAGTTCATTGTCCAAAACCACAGACATTTTTTCAGGTCTGATGAAGTGTGTAATACAGAACAGGGCTAAACTGAGCTGCACTGAAAGCTGGGGTTTCTTTTTCTCCACACCATAATAGGGATTACGTGCTAATTCACATGAAATTTCTTAAGACTTTAGGTTGTCTCACTAAGGAATCAAGACTCCTTCATACTCCCCGTATGTGCATAAATGTGAGTACAGTGTGTCCTGCCAGAACTCCCCTTGGATTTGGTCCAATTTGAGTTAAAGAGGGCAGGAAGGTTGTGGTATCAAAACCATGACATTCTTGCACACAGAGTAAATAGCTGGGTAGGAAGTAACAGATAATATAATATTAGTTTAGTTCTGGTGACATATCAGAGGATCCCCATGAGAGGTGAGCTCCTCCCACACAAAAATGAGATTCTGTGGGTTACACGAAGAGCCATAAACTCCAGCTGAAGGGTTTTTATCCTCAGATGTTGAATTCATTCTCCATTTCCATGTATAATTCTGGGGAATTTACACCACAGCTTTTCTGTAACTCATTTTTTAATAGTCATCTGTGACACAGCCTATTAAAAAGCTGGCTTCTTAAGTTTCTGTGTTTTGGGAACTGCTTACTCCTAACAGTTTTCCCCAATATTCCTTGCATTTTTTCCCTTCTCACAGATATTAGGAGCATCTGCTTACTCGAATGCTCTCCTGGTTTTGTATCTGAAACTCCAATATAACTGCTTTTTACTAATAATTTTTAGCAACTTAGGAGTGGAAAGAAAATACTTTGAAGAATTGTTGACATGAAACATCATAAATATAAGGCCAAAACCAGCAAACAGGAATCTAAACTTTGATAGAACCAGAAATATAAGTAGATCTTTTGCTGAAATTTCTTCTGGGGTTTTGGTTGGGTTTTTTTTATTTTTTTTTTTGTTTTTGTTTGTTTGTTTGTTTGTTTGGAGTTTGTTGTTGTTGTTGTTTTATTGTTTTTAATGTGTGCTACAAGACATTGCAAGCTTCACAAATCCTACACATGCTAAGGCACAAATCCAACTTTTCTCATATGTGCCTGATGCTTTTATTCCTGAATGAACAATGCAGTAATGCAGCTTTCCTTCATTTTACACTCATCTATGCTTCATACTGGAGAAAGCAACAAGAAATTTGTAGTGGTGACCCAACAATATGGCACTCATGCTTATAAGTACATGAAGTTTTCCAAAACAATTACTAATAACCATCATTTTAGGTGTTGGGCTGTCTGTACTTCTTTGGGAAAACCTCTGGTTGGTAAAAAGAATCCAAGCTTGATATGTTAGCAAAGGCCACACTGAATCAATATACAGCCAGATAAAATCTTGGCAAGGAAGCAGAGCAAATGATAACCAGTCAACAAGTTCCAAACAAATGCCAAATTCTTTCAAATTAGGGCATTCCTCCCTACTACCCTGTTGGCTAGAGACACCATGGACAGTTTTAAAAATTGTTGCTAATAACAAGTCTGTGCACAATGGTGCTTGGAATGTGCAAAATGGAAGACTTGGCTACTGCTAAGGGCAGAAGGGAAAGAGGAGCAGGAACAGGAACAGAACATGGGAGGGCAACATTCGTGTACATCTTTTAAACAGCACAGAAACAAGGTTCACTGCTGCAATATTGGTTGAGTTATGTGCCCTTTCTTTCTCTTCTGCTACAGTCAGGAGAAAATATAATTGTTCATGTAACCTCTTATATTAGTTGTTAGACAAGCTCTGTTCCAGAATTCTATCACTGAAGTGGATGATACCTTTGTCTTATTTTCTTTGATGCAAGATCTACAGATTAATATTTCTAAACCAAAAGTATTGGTTAAATGCCTGCCAAACTGTCTAGTCAGACAGACGACTCTAAACTGCTCCTCTGGAGCTAAGTTTTATCCTTAGAGACTTCTTAGATGCTCTCTCCATAGAGACTGCTCTCCTTATATGCTGCTTCTCTGGAGCCAGGTTGTATCTTTCCCATTATCCGTCTCTATTAGCTGTAGAAACTGCAGTCAAATACCACAAAAAAGCATTTATTGCAAATTCACTATGGAGATGTTTCAACACTATCTCAATTCCCAGCTCTGAGAAATCCAAAACAGCAGCTATAGCTATCTAAAGAGAGGCTTGGCTCTGATAAATCAGGATTAGTGTTCTTTCAGAGAAAGACTCTGGTATTTGTAAATGATGTCTCCACACCCATGGGTTTGACCTGGAATCGTTCTGCAATGTGGCCAGTTTTTCAGCTGAATAGCTCAGCAGGGTGTGGAATACAGATCTGTGACCTCCTGCCTGCAGCCTGTGTCTACCTCCAGCAGAAGAGGATATTCTAGCATTGGGAGTGAAAGCCTCATTGTCACCCAGCCAGCAGATACAAAGCTATTTCAAAGCAAAAAGGCAGTTCTACAACTATACCCTGGACAATAAGCTGCAACAGTAGTTTGTTTTAGTGAAGAACCTTAGTGAAATTTAATGCAGTAAATTATTTTCTTTTTCTTCAGAGGAATTAACTCTATCATAGCTGAAACCAGGACACAGATTATTTAAATGTATCAGACAGGAGAGTTTTTGGGAAATAATGAAATGTTTTCATTTGTAGCCAGAGCTGGACTTAACTAATTAGTCTGAGTGGAGGCCACAGGGTGACTTGGAAAGCTGAATGAATAACCAGGACATGAGTCAGGCCTGCAGCAGGGCTGGCTACTTGGCTTACATGAGAAGCTTTGCTAGCCAGCAGGGACAAAAGAGCAGTGAAGCTACTCTGAGGGAGGGAGCTGCAGCACTGCGGAGTCTCTGCAGGCATTTCAGAAGACTTCTGTTTGCTCTTTGAGGTCGACATGGCCAGCAGTAGCAGGGATGAGGCACATGAAGCTTTTTAGCCTAGGACCTGGGCTCCATCACAATACCTATGTGCATCCTGGTAATAAATCTAACAGGCTTCTGTTTCATATAAACTTTCCCTAAGTATGTAAATACTTCTGTTTTTTGAAAGGGTTGGGTTTTTTTTTTTTCAGATTCTTTTTTTTTAATGTAATATTGAATCTGTTTCCCTTTCCAAAACTCCCCATTTCAAAACCCTTCATGACACTAGAGGCAAGGATGAAATTAGAGGTCCAACATGGGTAAACTTTTAGCATCAAATCTTCTGACCCCATTCAAGGCCAGGATGGGCAAGGTGCTCTTCAAAATTCAGATACATCCTAGTAAGATGAGATATGTTCTACTTTATGGATGGAAGACATTTCAGCCTTCATTCTATGCTGGAGGCAAGCACAAAACAGGCACCCTCTCTCTTATGGAGAAAAGGTGTCTGGATAGGCAAGTAGTTTTATAGTTTTATTTTGTGTATCACCAGTACACCAGTTTAAGATCAACAGATGAAATAAACCAGTGGGACACTGCAGGAGATTGATACTATTTATATGAATGTGGTCATTCCTGGCAATATCAGATAGACTCACCTGGGGCAGCAAGGACAATGAAAGTAAAAGAACAAAGGCAAGAGCTGGCAATTAGTTAAACTCTTTTGGGAATTTATAAAGTCTTCTGCCCATTAAATCATTAGAAAAATGGGATGAGTTATCTTTTTTTCTTTCATTGCATGAGAGCAGAGGATGAAATTAGTTCTGTCAATTAGACAGAGCAGCCTAAATTTCCTGCTGTTGTGTGATCCTGCTGATTTACTTCTCATAGAAAAACAGCTAAAGAAGTTCAAAAGGTTCTTAAAAACAGAATATTTGATCCATTAGTGTTGGGTGTTTTTTTCTTTAAAAAATTGAACTTTGCTTATTTTTAAATGCAAATCTTTTCCTTTTAAATAAATAGATATTTAGTCATGGTATCTGTGGCCATATGTTCATCTAGGACTGACTGATTTCTGTTTCAAATGTATATTCTCATTGTGGTTTTTTATCTTGTGAATTGTCTGCAAAAAAAGCCCAGAGCACAACATAATATATCGTTACCTTTTGATTACTTATTCCTCTCTGCAATTCAATTTTTTCAGCCTGGATAAAAAGTCCTGACATAGTCATTTGGACAAATAAGTTTCAAATAAAGGTAATGTATCGCTACACTCAACAGACACTGTGTAAGCACTCCAGGGGTCTAGAAAAGTAGCCCCTGGTTAAAAAGGGAAGCTCAGAAATACTCCTTTGTCAACTGTTGCACTCCTATTAGCACCAAGCAACAGAACATGCATGGTTCCATAATTCCCACTCTGCAGGTGTAGAACAGCAACATTTAGATGCGAGCTGCCTTTTTCGTGGCTCTGGTACAAGAGGCTGCACCAGCAGCACAGTCCCAGTGGAGCTCAGACCAGCTCATTTTACATAACCAGCCTGAGGATGAGCTAAAAAAGGGGTGTCTAAGAAAAAAGGGAGGTGGTTGTTTGAGGAAACAAACAAACATCTAGCAAACAGCTTTGTCTCAGGGGTCCTGAGACCAGATAGAGTCACAAGCTGGGAAAGTTTTAGGATGTGACCTGTGGTTGTATTCATGGTTTCTACATGCAACCAACATACAATGTCTTTCCTGGCCATGAGCTAGGTCCATACTTAGCTCACATTCCTTCTGCATGTTCCTTTTTCAGTTATAAATCACCTCTGTGGCAATGCTTTTCTGAAATGCAGGCAGATTAGATCTACTACATTTCCTTTGCCTCAAAAAAAAACCACAACAGGTTGAATGAGCACATCCTAATGTTGAGAAACTAATTCTGTATTTATCACCTGTTCATGTTTTGAAACATCTGTAATTTTTTTTTGCTTCGAATTTTGTTCTGAAGTGTTTAGTATTATTTGGATCAGAATAGAAGCTGAGATGGCATTTGTACAAATCATGATGGTTTAAGGTATTTATTGCTTTTCAATTTGATATACCTGTGCTGGGATGGAAGTTGTCTCCTCCCCTTGATGTGAATGTGTTTTAAGGTTCATGTCTCCCTTGTTTGTAGTTGCTGCAGCTCTCGCTCATTATCCTGCCTTTGTCTGTGTTTACTGTAATAAAATATTTATAGACAGCAAAGTCTTTAGCATTGCATAGACAAATAGAAGCAAGACAGATTTCTCAAGGACCTAGATAAAATTTTTGTTAGTTTCTATTGCAAACAAGAAAAACTGAGGTCTTACTAAAAAGTAGTTTGAAATAAATAAATAAATTTAAATGGTTGTTAGTGCAATAAAATGTCTATGGCTTTTGCCAGTGGAGGAATTCAGCTTTTATTTATTGACATGCAAGGTTTGAAATGCTTATAAACAACATGATAATGTTGTTTTACTATTAACTGTCTTTATTAGTGTACAGAGAGATCAAACTGTAGTTTTTAAATCACTTAAAATGTTTGTATCTGATAGCCTTATGACTGGAAATGTAGAATGTATGTGTAATACTAGGTCATAGGGTTTATAAACCACACTGTACTGCAATTAATCAAGAAGAATTTGCAATGTATATGCAAATTTGAGTCTAACAGTGGAAGCATCAGTCTTAATTGTTTAATTAGAAGAGACACCCTTTCCTAGGTCCAGTGCTGACTGAAATCAAACTGTCTCGGTTGACTCCGGAAGTGCCAGGTCAGCAGGTGTTTGGTATCTTAAAAAAAAAAAGAATGCAAGTTCCTGCTAGTTACAGTGAGTTTTCTTGAATTCTTACAATATCTTGAAAGCAAAACTTTATCAATCTTTCTGTACTATTCTTCCTAAATAAAGACAAGACGTTCTTTTTTTCTTTTTTCTTTTTTCTTTTTTTTTTTTTTTTTTCCTTAGACATCTACTGTGGTTCAAACTACTGTCATGTAAAGCAGGTATGTTACAGCTGGTCAGTAACACTCTGACCAACCATTACTGGTCATTTGTCAATTACCATATGGTTCTCCATTTTTTATCACTTAAAAATCACTTAAAAGATAAGGATATAGGATTTGAGGCTAAATCGAATCTGTTTTCCTGAAGAAGTAGGTAGGTAATTATCTCATCATCCATCTGAACACATCATCCTTTTGCTACATCCACAAATTCTACTTTGGATGTGCACTCCACTTTTTTCTTTGCTGTTTTGAGCATCTCTTCCTATAGCTAGCCACCTGCTTGACACTTACATGATTCTAATTTGTTCATGGTACATTATATCACCTCTAAAAGGAAATAAAGAGACAGATATTTTGCAAACCCATACTGTTTTCTTACTTGAATTCTTTGCATTCAGCTGACATATTATATAATTCCATGAACATGCTACTGGTTAAAAAGAAATTCAGTAAAGACTCAAACACAGATATAATGAAAAGTGTTTATTTCTCACTTGCGGTAAAAAGGACTATCCTGAGTGTTAGTGATAGATCAATGATACATGAATTGCACAGTTCTGTTCACAATTCATAGCTTGTAGACTTCATTATATACATATAAAAACAGGGGAACTGAAACAGATCAAAGGGTTTGAAGGAGTATGAATATGTAAAGAACTTGCACATTTCTCCCACACTACTGTGGTCATCTTGCTGTGTTTTTTTTCCAGATGTTTGAGGACTAGAATCTTGACAAGATGTACTTCAATCTAAGAATCATTTCACAGTCTTAAAGTAAATGAAAAAGGCAAGTAATCCCCAGGTGTGCATGGCTGGACGTGCGGGCTCAGGTCCCTTTTGCCTCGCTGTCTCTGTACCACTGCAGACTTCCATCTTTCTGGGTGCCATGGATAGCAGCTGAGGTCAGCCACAGGGGCTCAGAGAAATGGACAGAAGGCAAAATTTTGATTGTTGAGGCCCACATATTGCAATTAACTAAGTTCTTCCTACTGAAATTCTCTTGGAAACTCCATTTGACTCTCCAAAATGTTTTGGAACCAGAAAATCAGAACTCTTTCAGACAGTAACTGAAAAGCAAGAATTTGCCTTATACATAGGTGACATATTTTCTTAATTTTCTTCAGAACTATGTGGCAGCTTATGATTACCATCCAGCCTGGATAATGTTTACTGTGAAAAAAATTTGATATACGATATCATCAGAGGCAGGACTCAATGAAGTTATATACTGATGGTAAAATACATACTGAATTAATCCACAGACAGCACTCACCTACTTCATCAAGATGAAAAATTGTCCTGGGATTGCTACTCTGCCAAGTATATTCACAGGCTTTACTTCTGCTGTAACTTTGAACATGTGAGCAGGAAAACTGCATTTTCAGCATTTCCCTTTGTAATTTAAGCCATGCCATGCTGAAATTCAACTCTCCTTCAGAATCCAAGACAATGTTTTCTTACTCAGTTCTGGGACAAAATTGACATCACACACACAAGAAGCCCAACTTAGATCTTACAACATGATCCAGAAAGCATGCAAATTGCTAGCACTGAATCAGTCCTTGCACAATGAAGAATATTCTAAATGTAATAATGTCTTTGGATTCATATGTGTGTCTGGATCTTAAATGAAATAACAAGGTTCTTCATGAATCTTATGTAACGTCTGTGTTGTGCTCAAAATAAGCACCCAAATATCATCCGAACTACAACTCTGGCAGAATTTAGGCAATATGGCTCTTGACCTAGTGGTATTCATACAGAATTATATAAATCAAAGAATAAAAAAAGAAACTTATATCAACATTTAAAATGTGGTGTTTAGATGCCCAGCAGCCAAAGGGTAATCAGTCCATTCAGATCCCTGGGGGCTTTTGTGGCAATATTTGCAGTAGAAATACCTGCCTGATCTGTCATTGCTGTGGCTCCTGGCTTGAGATTTCCTCTGATTTCCTCTTCAGTGATGATATTACTTCTTTGAAAAGTAAAGAGACTGTCTTGTAGCACGTATCAACAGGAGTGTGGTACTTAAACTCATAAGTACATCTTTAAAAGAAAAAGTTAAAAAAAAAAGTATAACTAATGAATGCTGCCTGGCTCTGCATGCCTCAGATGAAATATGCTTTGTTAAAAGCCCACTATGATAATTTATTAATCTACATTATATATGTATTATATTCATCATAGGTATTAATATACAGAATATATATGTACATATATATGCATATAAACAAAAGCTTCGGTGTTGATTACTAGAAGCATCTTTTCTTTTGGCTATGGTACAGCTGTGAATGCTGAGCCACAGTTAAGTCTGACTCATGAACCATCTTGAAGAGATGATAAGAGGCTCCAAACCCTGCACTGAATTTAGATTTAAAAGAGATTACTCACAATCTTCAAATTAAGTATATTTTCAGGGGTTTTGGTGGTTTCTCAAAAGAAATCATAACCTTAAAAAAATATTTGGTTCCTAAAAGTTTGGTCCTGCAATACCTATATTTGTGGAAATCATCCCAATAACTTTGTCCTTCATGAATTTCATAATGAAATGTAAATGTTAATCCCTTTGTTACCAATCCTATTCTAGCATCCAGAAGACAAGGAGTCTGGGTTTTGCTGTCAGGGCTGTGCAGAGGACCTTGGGAGCCACAGAGGGTTGGCAGGTCTGTCCAGCTCTCTGTGAGACCTTGTGCTGGTCACCCTGTGCTTGCTCTCAGGCACTCTTCCAGGACAGATGCTCCAAGCCTCTGTGCAAACAGCAGTTAGCAGCAGCCATGCCATACCTGCACCTCAGACTGTCCTGCAAAAAACACTAAGAGCCAGCTCTGCTTTTTGTGAGGTGTACATTTCTGCTGGTTTCTGCTGGTTGTGATGTAAGAGCACACAGGGGAACTTAGGCAGCCAAACAGCTGCAGGAAGCTTGTGCATGAGCTGGGCACGAGCCTGCTCAACCTTCTACAAACTGGTGTCTTTCTCCATACCAGATCCCTCTGCGGGGAGGAGGTGAATGCCCAGCTCCACAGGTTGGAGAAAGCGTGGTCTGCAATGTAGAACTGCAGGCATGAAGGAAGCAGTGAAACTGAGCAATTTGAAGGTTGGGTAACCATTGAATATGCTCTCTAGGCATCACTTTTGGAATTAAAATACAAGATCTTTTTGAGTCTCTAATATACAAAAAGATAAAGAATCACCACAAACTGGTTATTTTCTGCATTAATTTATGGATTGCCTTACAATAGCAGTTCTTTATTAGTAAAAAAAAAAATGCAATGGAGAAAAAAAGTCCCTTATAAAATGTTATAAAATATGAAGGATGGAGATGTAGACAAACCAGCCTGTTTCTAGTCTGATTTTTCTGTCTGCAGGTTTCTATCATTAAGTGCTATTACATTTCTGTTGGCTCCACTGAAGACACCTTTTATTGAAGTTTCGTTCTTTATATACTTATATAGTGTCCTTAAGTCACCTTCTAAATCTGAGTTATTAAAGGCATTGCATTTCCTGAGTTTTTCACTGGATGGCATATTTTCTAGTTCTCTAATGGTTCTTTCAGTTCTTGCTATCCCATTCCAAGGTTTTTTAAACAGTCTGCTTGAATTATTCACAGCTTTAAGGTGTAGCCAAAATACAATATGTTTTCTTTAATGTTGTGGATAAAGAATTTAAAGCACTACAGAGTCAAAGATTTATCCTTGCAGAGTTTCTCTTGAAACACACTCATGTAATAAGTATTCTTTGCTCACATACAGCTGAGATTTATCATCTGTTTTGCAATCTATTTCATATGTGCAAAGCTATTGCTGCAGCATTATAGCTCCCTAGTCAAAATATTGTGTTATGTGAGTGCCTAAGAAATGTCCAAGTGTATAATGTTTACGCTCAACCCCATATTGATCCTTTCATAGCCCATTAAAAATAAAGAAAAAAGGGATATTTTGACAAAATCTGTTTCTCTAAGCAATCCTGTGTTATATTACCAGTTTTGTGAGTAATGCACTGAATGACAGTATTATGGAAAAATTTAGGTAAGAAGTGACCAAAAAAATACCCAAGGATGGTATCCAGCATCTCTAAGTTATAGTCTCATATGATGAATCTTCTCTTTTACCTGAAGTCAAGAAACTTTACCTTAGGAACTCTTCAAAATATGATTTTTTTAGTATAGTCACTAGTGGTGGTGGTGGCATTTGCCAATATATGGCTCCACACCAATCACTGTGTTTTAAAAGACTGAAGAGGAAGAAAACTTTGAAAAAGAAGTTTTAGTGATAGGATGAATGATGAAAGGCTTCTTGAAAATACTACTAGATAGTAGAAGATATGATATTGTAGGTATAGAATAGCTTCATTTAATGTGTACCTGGTGATGTTGGGGAAAAAAAAAATCAAGTCTCCCTGCCCCTAAATATCTGGAAAATTCATTCAAATGTAAGATGATATTTCACAGAAAAATGCATAAAAGCAAAACTGCAGTAAAAAAAAAAAAAAAAGGTATGAGATGCTACAGAACATCTGTAGTAATCTTGATATCTTGGTATGCTTTGTAGCTAAGTTAAACCTGGTTAGGTAATGAAAGGATACTTCTAATACTGCCACTGCATCCAACCCAAAGGAAAAGTTTCACTCACAGTCAGATAAAATTTTTTGCTTCAAAAGATGGAAAAATCAATCATCTACTTTGATATCTACAATAAGTACAATTAGGAATGCTAGTTGGAAACAAAAAAAAAAAATAAAGAACTAGAAGAGAGACAAAAAAACATAGTATAAAATCACAGAATTACTGAATCATTAAGATTGGAAGAGACCCTCAAGATCATGTATTAGAGAGGATTAATCCATGGGCAAACAGATGTAGGTCCATATATAAACTGAACACAAAGGTGACCATCAACCATCAGTGGGGCTGTGGCCACTTAAAATGATAATGAAATCCTTGACCACATCAGGAGAAGTGGAGAGGGCTTGCATGGTGTATCGTGATTAGTTTTGCCACACACTCTCTCAGGAGTCACATACACAGCAAGAACTTGCTGAGTGAAACAAGAGTGAAAGCTGAAAATTATTGCTGTCACTAAATGCCCTGGGCAAGCCTTGGAGAACAAAATGAGATCTTTAGGTTTAAAGACAATGTTGATATTAAGAAACAAATACAAAATGGCCATACTTTAAGACTGGAAATTAGTAGGAAGTGTCTAACTACCGTGAAGCTCTGAAACAGTCCTCTAACAGCAGGAGGAAAATGAATTCACTGCTGTTTTACTTAAAGTACCTGCTTATAATGTAAAATCTACTTTCTGAAATGTATTTTTTATATTAAGTGGTTGCCTGTGATAACTAAGAAGCAGCCTACATCACTTCTTTCAGACTGAGAGTAATCCTCCCAGGCATTTTGAGAAGACAGTAAAGGACTCAAATCTCAAGTATCTAGTTAGCAATCTTCATGAAGCTTAATAATTGCCTGATTTTTTTTTTTCTGGCCAGATTTTTGATTTTTTGCATATTAAAGCATGGCTTGATATAAGCCTCCAGCTTTTTCGTACTTTACATCTTCCAATCTTCCTCTACCCATTGTATCAAATGTAGACAGACTGAACAAAGGCTCTCCCAAATCAAAAAGAAGTCATACGATGGGAGTGGAGGACAGGAGCTCATTATTTGAGAAAGGACAAGTGACAAAGAGACTGAAGCTTTGAGTGGGGATTACACAGTACTTCTGGTGTGGTATAAATAAATACCAATGTCAAATAAAGTAAAATAAAAGTCCCTGTCTTCTATGATATCTCTTATGAAACAAAGAGATGCTTTGTGTTGACTTGCTGCCATCATCCTTTCCTCCAATCTCCCACTGGGACACCTTCCATGTGTTCAACCTGCCAACAGCAGCAGGCTGCATGGCCTCTGGGAAGAGCACTAGTGATGGGCTCTCTTATGTATAAATTTGAGCTAAAGCCACCAGAGTTACTCTGGGCTCTCACATGATTTTGTCGCAACATTTTCTCCTCCTGACTTTTGTCTTCTTCTGGCAACTCAGCTGATGCCTCAAGCCACAGCACAGGGAAATGGAAGTATGGTTTCTGTATTTTCAGAGAGCAGAGAATTAATTAGCACCGTGACTGGGGCCTCATCCTATGCTACCTTACAAGGATGAAACAGAATGGGTGAATTGTTCTGCACTTGGCCCTGCTGGGTTTGCTATAATGTCTATCAGCACTCAGTTGCCTTTTTATTTTTTCCCTTTTCTCTGGTTACAGAAAAGGTTCAGGAGCCAGTGCTCAGAATTAAAGATAAAGTGAATCCAACCACTTTCAGTTTTAGATTTGCTTGTTATCTGTATGCTTCCTTTTAGAGATTAGATTTTGCACACCCACATCACAGGCAATTAATTGTTCCTTACAAAACTTACATAAAGTAGCTCTGTGGATTGCCAGAGTTACTCATTATTCCAGCAACTCTGAGGGGTAAAAGTCTCCTCTGTCAGACTCCTCTGGCACCTGATGTACTGCAATTGGCATGGCTTGGCGATTTATGTCTTTCCTGTTGGACAGTGACAGTGAGTCCGGCTCACCTCTGCCATTTAAATGGCTTTCACTGGGATTTGTTTGATTGTTTGTTTGCCAGGAAACAGAAATCACAATTGCTTGGGAACAAAGCAGCAATTTTATTTTTTCTTCTTCATACATAATACCGTAAGTGTTGATATAAACCCCACACTTAGTTTTTCCACCTGGACTACTGACCGCGCCGCTGCTGTGTCAGCTAAGAAACGACGGTCCCCTGCTACTTGGCCAACTTATTTCACGCTTCCCTCAGCGTTTTCCCCGACGGAGACTCCCACCGGTTCGCCGCGGTGGCAGACACCGCATGAATCACCAGGGACTGTTTGCCTTGGCCCGCGGGTCCTGCACCCGGAGAATGGGATTTCCATTCCTCGACGTTTCCCTTGGTCGGCTTCCCTGGAAGGCTGCGGCCCGGGGAGAACGGCGCTGGCCAGGGAAGGATGCGCTGAGCCGCTAGACAGAAACCATACCGCTTTTCTCTAGCAGGAACCCACGGCCCCCTCCGGGAGAGCCCCATCGGCCGGAGTAGGCGCTGCTCCTGGGGCTGCGGGAGCTCCCCTCTCCGCCCGCCACAGCGCAGGGACAGCTCTGCCAGGGAGGAGCCAGCAGCGGGGCCGAGGTGCGCGGGGCGGCGGGGCCGGGCCGGGGCCGCCGCGGCCGGGAGCCCAGAGGGGCCGGGAGCCCCTGTCCCTGACGGGACTGGCGGGAGGGAGCGGGTCCCGCGTCCCTCGGGACCAGGCGGGAACGCCTGGGACAGACAGCCCGTATCCCGCAAGAGCCGTCGATTCCCTCTCTTTCCTCCCGGCGGGCGTGAGGGGGAGGGAGAACAGCCCGGGTCCCACACACGGGGCAGGCGGGAAGGAGTGGGACGGCAGGTCGTACCCCTTACGGGGGCAGGAGTGAAGAACCCAGGCGGCTGAGGAGAGAGGAACGCGGCTCTCCGCGGCACGTCCCGCGGCCTCCCGGCGCCGCGCCGGCTCTGGAGGTCTGGGCAGGGCAGCCGGTGTCTCCACAGCGGGACTCCCCGCTTTCCCTCCCATCAGTGCTGAGCCGGGCTCCTGCCGCCGGGGACGGGGCTGGCGGGAGGCGGCTGCTCCCGGGGGGCGGGCGGGGGAGCGCCGTCCGGGGCCGCGCCGAGGGGAGGAGGCTCCGCGCTCGCTCCCGGCCGCCGCCGCTGCCGCGCCGAGCGGAGCGGCCCCGCCAGCCCCTCAGGTAAGCCCGGCTCTGCCGCCTGCCGTGCCCCGCCTCGTCTCGCCTCTCCCGCCCGCCAGGCGGGTCCGCGGCGCTCCGCCCGGAGACACCGCACCCCGCCGCGTCCCGCGCCGCCCGGCGGGGCTCGGCATCGCTGCCATCCCGAGTCTCTGCACTGCCGGCGGCCACCCCCGCCCCAGGGCCCCGGCTCGGCGGAGGGACGGCCCTGCCTCGGGGGCCCCTTCGGGTGGGGGCGGCCGGGAAGGCCCCGCGGGCGGCGGGGGCTGCAGCGCGGGCGGCGCGGGCCCGGCGGGGAGCGGGAGGCCGAGGCGAGGGGCCGCGGCGGCGTCTGGGGCTGGGTTGGATGTTCGCTTGCTGGGTCCCGCTGGAGTGGTTTGCTGCTCGTGGTGCAGCCAGCAGAAGGGTTTCCCTTTCCTTTGGACTGCGTGGGTCTGAGCAAACTCTTCATTTATCCTCCTGCCCGAGCATGCCGCAGTAACTCATTTAATAGTTCATCTGCTGTAAGGAAGCCCCCCCAGTGTATTGTAAGATCAGTGTAGCATCGGAACCGAACTTTGCTTAGAAACGTGTTCGAGAGTAGCCTGCAGGTGTCTTTACCAGCTTGTAGCTGCAGCTTCTCTCTGTGCCAGGTTGCAGCCCACAGGTAGCTCTGCACTGCAGGTGTTACCTGGAGCGTGCAGGGTAGGGGCTACCCGGGCTTCCTGAGAGCCCCGCCTTTGCTGGAGGTGGAAGGAGTGAGGGACTGTTTGCTGAATGTAATATACTTCCTCTGGAAACCCTGCTGAGATGGTGCTCATTAATCTGGCAAAATTTATCATGTCATCTCTAATGACCATGTATTCCTGTTTCAGAGACAGTTCTTTCTGTGTCAAACTGGCCTATATCACTGCTAAACTGTAGAATATTGTTGACTGAGAGAGAAGAATGCAACCTGCTGATTTATGTAATACTTCCTAAGCACTTGGGTTTGCTTGTTGGGACCATTGTTCTAAGGGTGAGTGATCCTGACTGAGGTGTGAAACAGTGACATGTTGTGTTACATATTATAGCTGTGCTTCTGTCAGATAGCTGACTACTTCAGAAGAAATTATCAAACTGTATTCCATCAAAAATTCTCCTTAAATCAAGAGCTAAATAAAATACACATATGGCTTTTCCATTAAATCCTACAAAATCTACAAAATAGTTTTGGAGTATTACACTTTTCATGTAGATGTCTCAGCTTTAAGCATGAGATTTTCTAAACTTTTTCTCATATAATGTATATCCCTGTGATAGTCATCAAATTAAATTTGATTTCTTTTATATCTTCAGAAAATGCAGCACTCAGTTACACAAAGCTGCTGTTAAGATCCTTAATCCTGCACTCAATATTCACACCTAATTACTTTATGTGAGTCTCTCCATTGACTTCACTGGGATTTCTCGCGAACAAGGGAATGCACATTCTACTGCTTATGAGCTGGGATTCAGGGACCCAGCTGTGATGGTAAAAGATGTTTTAGTCAGTCCATGCAAACTACAGAAAGGCTAATCAGATCTAAATACTCTGTCATGTATAAACCATCTCCATAGGAAGGTAAAACAGTAAGCACTGTTTAATTGTATTGTGGGTATCATTAACAAGCTCTTTTTATACAGTGTACTCATTGTTAGTGTTTTCATTTTGAGCAAAGAGTATTTGGAATGGAGTGGGTTTAATCCCCAAATTATTGGTTTACAGTGGTGCTGGTACTAGGATCAGTGTGATTTTGCAAATAAATTTCAGAACTGTTGTAGCCTTTTTCCCCCCAAACCTTTCTCTTTGCAGTTAAGTCTGTTGTGGTTTGTGACTACTTCAGAGACAAAACTAAGCAGCCTATATGTGTATAATATGTCATATAATATATGCTTTCGTTTAAATACCTACTCTGCATGGTAAAAGTGAATTTTCTCAGTTTTCCCATGCTACTTTTCTGGGTATGTTGTGGAAACTCTGATGTCTAGATGAGATTCAGTACCAGAAAGCACAAATGAGTCTTTCTCAAAAGAACAAGATAATGAAAAGGTCTGTTGTCCAAGTGGCAACTGAAGAAAAGCATGGCATGGAGATTGATGCTGTCATAAAATAAGAATTCCCACTGCTAGAGCTTGCTGTCTGACCACTGGAAACTATGCAGAGTAAACCATACTATGGGTGTACTGCTCTATAGCACCACCATTAACTTTTATGTGGTGAGAACTTACTGAAATGGTCCTCGTCTTCACCTCTGAGCAGGGGGTCGGGCCTGATGGCTTACAGAGGTCCTTTCTGACCTAAAACATTATATGATTTGGAAGTTATTCATTTTACAACAGTGATATCAGGAAGTCTGTATGTCATTCAGATGGATGGCATTAAATTAAGCAACAGATCCCTAGTCTTCTTCATTTCATTAGAGCTGTAGAAAATCAAATTATATGTGTAGTACATATACTCTAAGCCCATTAAATAATAAAGTCTGTTGCGTGGAAGTCCCACTATGATATTTACATCTGACAACGAAATTGAATGCTGATCTCTGCTCTTTCTGATATGCTGTAAATTTCGGGGTTTGAACTCATCAATTCATGTATATGCTTATCTGGCCTTTGTGCTTGGATAGGCAAGTTGTCCTTTCCCCATCCCCTCTTTGGACAGCTTCTAGAATGTGGTTGTCCTCCTGTATCCTGTAGCACCTTTGGTTATGCTCTGCACATGGGTATTGTGTACAGGGTTGGGTTTGTGGGCATATTTGGCTGATTACCAAATGTCATTCACCTCCCCTTCTAGGAACTGCTCTGTAATGCATTTTGGGTCTTCCCTGTACTTTTTCAAAATCAAAGTTAATTTACTCCACTGTCACATTCGATTTTATTAGTCCAAGTTTCAACTCTGCTGTGGGATTTTTTAGCAGCAGCTGGAATAAATAGGTACTTGGAGATTCAGCTGCAGCCCAATTCCTACGCAAGGCAGGGGCATCTCTCAGTACAGAAAGCACTGGAATATCCTTTTAGTTGCCAAGGTAGGGATATATGCTGGATGAGGAGAACTGTATGGAAGCATAGGAGACAAAGGTGGAAGACTTTGTGAGTCTGTGGTTGTCATCCTGTCCCCACTGCTATGCAGACATGTCTGGAACAGACATTGCTATCACAAGCTGGGATTGTGCCCTACTGCAGACACAAAACAACAACCTGTGGCTGTAAAGCTTCATGGACCCATGCAAAGAATTTGTCCCAGTCTTCCCACACTGGAGTACACAAGTTCTGGTCCTAAATCCACTGCAGATTCCGGTTACTCATGCTGTCTGGACACTCATTATTTCAGATTGATACAAGACTAATGCTGCCAAGTCAACAGTTCCTTTTGTTATTGTGGTGGCTTGCTGCACTACTGTGAAAGCTGTTTGTAATTGGGTTGGCTGTCTCAGAATACACCAGAATTGCTAATTGACTTTCAGATAATGAGTTTCCCAGATTTATCTCATATTACTGACAGCACAAATGGCCCAAGGTAGCCTCTTAAAAGGAACTAAAAAATGTTTTAGCAAGTACTGCTCCGATGCTTTGCAGGACATGGCACAGTTGTGAGTTCATGGGCATCCAGGTTCATGGGCACCTAGTGCCTAGCATGAGGGTTGAGCAGCATGTGAGGAATTTAAAAACTTACAGCATCTGCATCCTCGTTTCTTCTTGGTGATTTAACTCTATTGGTGAAATGCAGTTAATAGTTATGATTTAGAATAGGTGTCTACCTGTCCTGTGCTGCTAAGCCCAGTGAAGCCTTCCTTATGCAGCAAGGAGTTACAGAAAATCCAGTCCATCACTAGGTGAAACAGAGTGACAGTAGAGTGCTCCTTTGTAATGATGAAGACAAGATGGTGCTTCTTGCTGATGTGCTAAATATCAACCTCCCACTTGTGGCCACCTGCCCCACACAACACCTGCATGGCTAGGGACATAATATATATGATTTATAATGCTGTTTTGTGATGTTGGACTCTGTGGGCCTCTATAGCTCTTTTTTAGAACTGGAAAATGCCTGTGTCAGCAACTGGTCCAGAAAGACAGAGGAAATTACTAACACTCTGTGTCCTGATGCCCATGCTACACAGTGATTTTAACGAGTAGTGAACTAGTAATGCATGTGCTGGCTTGTGGATAGTGAAGTACTTTGGAATATATTGTAACTGATAGTTAAAAGGGCTTTACAGTGCCTGCAGCCCTTTTTTTTTGTTTTTAATTTCTCAGATGGTGGGATTGAGAATGAGGTATTTTGTGGCATTCATGTAATAAGACCTCATTTATTTTTCCAAGTAACTCACCATGTTTGCTAAATTGGGGAAACAGACTGATTTTATTGACTCACATAGATTGCTTGCAGTTCATTTACCTTCAGTGAAAGTTTTTTATTTGATCACAGTTTCCTGTTATCTTAAAAATGGGGAGATAATAAAGAATGCTGAAAGAACTTCAGAATGGTTCTCTTCTATGCACTTTTGTTCTTTATAACTTAACAACACAGAAGTTAGGTCTTTTGGAAGCTTAATGAGAGTAAATGGCTGTCTCTTTTAACTATGAAACAAGAAAAGCCAAAGGCAACCTCTGTAGTGCTAATAACTGTTGCCTCTGGTGCTTTTTTGTCTTCTCTTTCCCTCCCATCTATGATGAGAAATTATACAGGGTTCAAGAGAGGGGACACTATTTGCAGGTGTTGATGTTCCATGTAACTATTGAGTATTTTCCCCTTCTTTGTATTGTGGCAGTTTTGTTGGTAGCTGGAGAAGGTAGAGATGCAGGGATTTGTGAAGTTTATGTTTCTGATTTAGCCTTGGAAGGAAACTTGCACTACAAGACAAGGAGGGAGACCATACAGAGGAGCAGAAGCTACGACCTGAAACATATTACTACCCTTGTTTTCCAATTTGTTTTTCAGCGTGATCTGCTCAGCAAAGACAGGTACATTTTAAGGTACTTGAGTGAAAAAAAAAAGGTGGTCTTCCATGCCAGTGGAGGGGTTTTCTGCTTCTCTGTAAAATAAATTTTCCTGAAGGGTGGTAAGAGATGGAAGGACACCAACTTTGGCATAAACTACAGAGCATCTCTTTTCCCTTGATATTATTTAAGAGTTATCACAGTGAAGAGGACAAATATTAATAACCTGCAACAGGCAGTGGAGAAGCTCACTGATTTATTACCACTGACACTGAATTTTCAGTAGTGTCTCTGCCCAAAACAGCCATCAAATATCAAAAGATATTTGAAAACATAGAAAACATAGAAACATATTCGAAAACATAGAAACAGGCTTATATTGTTTCTGCTGTCCAACAAAGGAAATAGGTATTTTACAGATGAAATCTCAATTTTATTTTTTAGTAGTCCTACACCGTGGTTCATGAAAGTCCATAACAGTCAGAAAAATTACTCTGATGCATGAGTATATGGCTAAGCTACCACAGGTAAAATTGATAAGAACACACCATTCCAATATTCAGCTCTTCACTAGCAGCCAGTTAGGGAATGAGGGAAGCCTTAAAAGAATAGAGAGCCTGTCTGCTTATTTGCCATCTTCTGGGAGAATCTCCTTTAATGCCAAACTTCTTCTAGACAGCTGCAGATACAGCCAGCAGCCCTCACCAGATTGTACCTCTGTGAGTAGCAGTTGTCTCTTCTCTGTTAGCAGCTTCTTCACATGTCCAGCACAGCACTGTGCTGCACTGAGTGCTCCGAGGCTGCCGTGAAAGCCCTACTCTTCTTCCTCTCACTGTGGGAGCAGTGAAAGCTGGTGAATCTGGTGCTCAACCTGGTAGAGCCCCATGGACTGCCAAATGCCAAATCTCCTCTTGCTGGTGGTTTTTTGTCGGGTTGTTTTGTTTTTTGGTTTGGTTTGGTTTGGTTTTTTTTGTTTTGGTTTGGTTTGGTTTTTTTTTTTTTTTTTTTTTTAGCTGTTCAGGATGTTTGTCTTGCAGTGACTTGGTCTCGGGTCTGCCCAGGGGAGTTGGTTCCCAGTGGTGTAGTGCTGACAGCTGGAATCAAAGTGCCCAAAATATATTCACCAGGTAACCATAAAAATATGACTTTGTAAGTTTGATACTTTAGGAATGTGTTCTCAGCTGGTAGACCAAGGGTTAACCAACAGTGGGAAGATACAGAGGGCTGTGGCAGAAGGGCTTAGCCTGCTGGAAAAATGAGGTGTTACATACCAAATGTGGTGCAGTAAACACCATCCAGCTTCTAGAGTGAAGACAGGAGACCTTGCAGAAGGCCCAGAAGATAAACAGAGAACCATGGGAGGACTGTATGTGGACAAAATATCTTTATTAGAGAGAAAATATTTATTCAGAATTTTGCTTTCTGACAGTCAATAGCTCATGGTGGGAAAGAAAATAAATTGTCTTTCAGAACTGAAGCATTTAGTTGCCTTCTGTTACATATCTGCTCATTAGGTTTAGGACCCTGTTAAAATTGTTTTCAAGTCTTAGTTACTTCACCAAGAATTACTGTTAAAATTTGCAGTGCTTCAGAAATTCCACTCAGGTTCAGTTAAAACAGTTCTTTGCTATGAAAGTGGGTGGCTCTGTCCATCTCTTGCACACCTAGGGGAGCTCTTTACTAAGTTTCATTGTATCACCCACTCCAAGACTGAATCCAGCTGCTGTGGGATGCTCTCAACCACAACAATAATGGTTTGGGGGAGTGTAAAAGGAGCCTCCGTCTGAGGAAGCCACCACTGGGGAACACAGCCAGAAAATTAGTCTCTAGCATGTCAATCTTTGTTTTCTGTTTGTGGCAGAGTCAGCCACAGCTTTCCATGATGCATTAACAAGCTCCTGGTCAGGAATCATCTCTTAATGTAGGAATTTTGGCTGTCAATTTGTTCTGTATGAGAAAATTGCTCCAGAACCTATGGCAAGCTCCTTTCCAGTCCTCAGGAGTCTGTTCCTGCAACAAGATTAATCTTGCACTGGTATCTTCATGTTAGCAACCATGGACTGTCTTCTGAAAAGTACACATGAGTTGTCATCAGTTCACATTTATAGCTGCTGTTTCTGAAATATATATTCTTCTGTTTTAATTATCCAAGATTTTCTGAAGCAAGAGTCCCTCAGACTACAGGAACCATTAAACTTCTGAAAAAATTGTAAAGGAACACTGAGTGGAATAACAAAAATATATTTGTGTCCTCCTCAAACCTGTTTATGCTGACAGGCTGAGTGAAGCAAACTTCCTTTTCTTGCTTTAAAAATACTTGATTATTATAAATTGTTATCAATGTTGACTATGGACTTCAACTAACAATACTTAAAAATGGTATACAGGGACTGCCAACTGCTGTGTTATTATGTAAACCTTATTTTGTGAAGTTGTAGGTATTATTTGTTGCCAGTGTGTCTGCATGTCTGTATGTGATGGAAGGGAAGTAATGCTGCTGAGTGACTGATGTGGTTGGAATGCATCTTTTTATTGAATCAAAGAAGTTATCTCCTTCTCTTTTCTACTGCAGTTTTACATCCTTGCATGTCCTTCTGTTTCATGAAGATGAAGAAAATGATTGCATATTTCCTTCTGCTATTTGCACACACTCTGCTCTCCACTGCCATGGCAAAGGATCTCCCCGGAAAACATTTCACCCAAAGAAGGGATGTTAACACACAATCTCTACTGGGTAAGTTACACACAAAATACCCCAAACACCACTACCAAAAGCTGTCTCAAATACAAATGATAAAAGGCATAAGCAGCTGGCCAAACCTTGGCTGAGTTAGTTTGTAACAAAAAGGAGACTTTAATTTGCGAGCAGCTATGTGATAGTTTGTTGACCAGGTAGCAGCTGTTGAAAGAAGGTATTTACTTTTGGGGTACCAGATTTATTTTATTGAAGTGGTATTAAATAAATATTTGCTACTGGAATGTTGGCTTGGAAAAAAAAAAAAAAGAAACAACTTTATTTTCAATATTTAGAGAAAATACATGCTGGTCCATGGAGGTGCTGTCAAATGAGCCTTTTACCATGCCAGGAAGTTTTACCTATCTTCATGTGTGTAATGTGCCTAAAGATGATTGAATGGAGATCTGTGGCTATTGAAATGAGGCTTGTCATTACATCACTTGATGATAATCCCTTTATTTTGTCAGATTTATTTATAATGAGTAGCTTATTTTATAATGAGTAATTTTTTATGAGCTAATTTTTTCTTTTGCCAAAAATCTTAGGAAAGGGTGTATCAGTTTCAGCTTGTGGGCTGTCATATTTTAAAACATAAGGTTTATCTCTCTATTGTTGGTCATCACCAAGTAGTCAACTTTTTAATTTCCTAACAGTTTGTGACTTAGAATAACTGTCTTTTGCTAATTGCTTAAAGTAATTGTCAGGTTATGAAAACACAGCATGGATGGGGTTTGGACACAGCCTATCATTAGGAATTAATGATTCACATCAGTAGTAGACCTCATCAGATACCTCTCTCCAGCCACTGGGAGATGGTAAGTGAACTCCATAAAGGTCACCTAACCCAGGTGAACGTAGGGAATGTGAAATGTCCTGCAGAAGATACATTGGGAAGAAAGAATATGGGAGAATGCGTGACAGAGAGGAGAGCACCACGTTTTATCAGTGAAATGCTTTGTCTAAATAAAATGTAATCCTTTAAATGATGTAAAACTCCATAAAGTACCATTCACAATCTGTTAACTTAAAAACATTGGTTTTCAATTCCAATAGGACAAATTTAAAACAAAATATAACAGACTTCCATTTCTTACTAATCTTCCCCAAAACAAATAGATGCGATCCTGAAACACTTGGGGTTCTGTACTGAAGGCTGAAGACCACAGCTCTAGAGATCTAATTGACAAAAAACATGGATGTAGGACAACAAAGAGAAATACCCACATTCACACCTTACTTAACAAGAATCTCAAACTTTCTAAAATCCTAAATTCTAAAATGTGATTATATAGGAGCTCTTCCTGAATATTTTGGGGTTCCTAGCAAATACCCTAAGTGAAATTATTACTTTAAGAAATAAACTGCCCGTGTCTCCAGAAAATGAGTGCAGAGGCAAGATGTTATGTGGAGAAAGTGTCACATTTCTCAGTTGCCATTTTCCCTGTGATTTTTAAAAATTCCTTTTATACCCTCTCTTTCAAATTTAAATAGTGGAAAATATATGAAAGGGTTCAGTATAAATCCAAACATATAGGTTAAATTATTTATTTCTTCTTTCAAAAGCCAAGGGACTTCTGGTCCCTGCATTTGGAAACCACTGGAACCCTACTCAGTTTGGCATATGCAGGATGCAAATAGTTCTGGCTAAAGGAACCTCTTTAAGACATTAAATGATGCAAAAAACTTGGAACATTCTCTGATCCAGCCCATAAAAGTACGTGGCAGTTTGGAGTCAGACTCTTGGGCCTTGCATTCTGTTTCAAGAAATTAGGTCACCTGCTTATGTGCAGCAATGTATAGAAACAGTGGCATGGCAAAAACATGCCTCTCTGAAAAGAACAGAGTATGTAAAGTGCCACTGTGCTGGAAAGTTGAATGTTCCTTAAATGGCATGAGAAAGAACAGGGCCAAAATATGATCTCAGTGACATCAAGTAATAGACTTCATATAATCATTCCAGAATTCCAGCAACTTAACAGGGATTAAAAATTGTCACATTCTATGTAGTATGCATATTATAAGTAGTGGTGGTGATGACAATTGCTGCTGTTGTGTAAAGACTTGCTTGGCAGGCAAAATAGCTGGAAGGAACCAACAGGTACCTGGAAAAGTAATAAAAATTAAGATTGGGGGTTGGATATTTTTTTGATGGAAGTCTCTTTTTCAGGACTAAGATGAAAGTTTATGCTATGTAAGTATAGCAATATTAAAATAATTTTATTCCTTTTTACTTCTTTTCAGCATTTTTAAAACAAAAGTGTATTGCTGTGATAACTATTTACTGGTGAAATACCAGTAGTGTCCAAATGCAGAAGTAAAAGTCGTTGTTCTAGGAGACTGACAAGTTAAATAAGTAAAATGGAATGGATGAAAAATTCGGTGAGATTGTCCATATAGAGAGAAAAGTACTTTGAGATCCAGGTTTAGGAGGATTTACTTTTTCATCAGCCATGCACTAATACTTCATAGATTTCTCAACAGTCTTGTTAGGTCTAATTGCCTATACATTTTAACAAAGTCTTCTGGAGGAATGAGCTGTGTCTGAAAAGATATGTATTTTTCTTGTTCCTCAATTTTTCAGCTAAATCTCATTGTTTTAATTTGGCAGGTCTTTGCATTGCTTATTGCTGTTTAAATTGATTATTGCTATAGCTAGTAATTTCTGTGAAAGAGCTGAAATATTTTGTTCAAGGATCTATTGGAAATAGAGTTTTAGGAACTCTCACTATATGGCCCTTGAAAGCCAAACTGCTTTGCAGGTTTTCTTTTATTAAACACTGAGTCAGACTTCCAAATATAAAAAACTTGTCAATTGTGCCAAATTAATTAATTTTTAACATTTTCTTAAGTCTTTCTTGCAGCATATTAGATATGCATGTATTTCAAATAATAAAAGAATTTCTATTATATTACTAGAAGATGCTGTTTTCATGCAGGTCTATTTATGTTTTAAATAATTGTTTCCATAGTTGTGTAAGATCTTGTGAAACAACAGAAAGATGTAAGATGGTCAGCTTCTCTTTTCTGTAGCAGATAACAGTTGCCTTTCCCCTTGTCTGACATATGAACTAAATTTTGTCTTCTTTTTCCCCTCATCAGTACTTTGATCCAGAGTTTGGATCAAATTTGGCTTATACTGATTTGTGAAAGGAAAATAATATTCCATTTTTTTCTAAAGAAAAGCAGTTATATACTTGTTACATGGTTATAAAGATAAAATTATGTTTGTTAGATTAGCTGAATCCCTTCAGATATAATGAAATGAACTTCTGCACCTAAACAGACTGATGAAGAGCAAGATCAGTTGTCCAGACTGGTGATTTCCATACCGTGTTTGCAAGGCCAGTGAGAAGTCCACAACACCCTTCAGTGTATTAAATTACAAGTCCTCCGGGCTTCACCCGGGTGCCCAGCCAGTCCGGGGGGAAACCCTCGGATGACCGGTCCGCGGGGAGGATGTGGCGGGAACCCGGATAGCTCCCCCGTAAAGACGAGAGGGCTCCGGAGTAGCTGTGTTCCTAGAGGCTTTATTGTAGGAGAGTCGCAGGAACAGGAGGACTAGACGAGGGGACACCAGCTCTGTGGAAGGGAGCCAACCCCGGGAGCCCCGAGGGAAGGCGGGGCTGGGTATTAAGGGCAAAGGAGTAGGAGTGGTTAGGGTACAAAACAGCCAATGGGCAACGGGTAAAGGGGGGGAGACAGAGTGGGGTGACATACAGAGAACTAATCGGGATACAGAGGAGGAGTGGTATTCTAATAGGAGCCAATGGGGGTAACAGAATAACTGAACTTTCTGGAACTGGGGAGTATGCTAAACATTGATGGACAGCTCTTCTGGGGTGGAGAGCAGCAGTTGATTGGCAACCTTTTCTAGACTCTTGCTGCCTCCCAAGGGAGAGCAGGAACCCCTCCCACACTTCAGCAGGTTTCATGTCTAGAAGCAGCATGCATCCAGTTCTTGTAGATCCAAGATGTAGTGCCTCCTTGGTATTTGAAGTTGTGGGGTTTTTTTCTGAAGCAGATTTGGGACTTAGGCCCTACTGCATATTAATAATGTATTACAAAACGAGGCAAATCAAAATTCCCACATTGTAAAAAAAAAAAAGCCCAAGTGTTTGTGTTTGCTTTTTTTCTTGATGAGCTCTGTTATAGTGAACTGGGCATGTATTTCATTTCATATGGGCATACTTCTTTGGAAAGATCTGAAGTGAATGCATGAAAGCTGTAGTGAATACAGTGAAAGCTTGAATGTAGAATACTATTCTAAGCAATAACATTCTTCCTGTTCCTTAGGAATATGAAACATGCAGCTACATGATTTTGAAAATAACTATGTAAGGAGAAAAGCTATTTTAGGGGGCATTCCTTTAGATATTACATGATACCAGAAGAACCAACAAAAAATTAACAGATACTGCACAAAATTAAAACAGAGGGGATAGGAGGCCAAGAAGGAAATGTACTTGGCTCCTGTTCAGTGGAAGCTGCTGCAAAACGCAAATGCATCTGTCTGCGTTAAATTATATTTTGCAACAAAATATACAATGATTTGTCTCTTGCTTGTATATGTATGATTCCACTAATAATATGAAGTAATCAGAACTACGTGCAATACTCACTAAGTTTATGAATCACCTGCTACAGCCAGTTAAAATTAATCCAAGGATTCTTATCTCCAGTTCTTAAATTTGAGTGTATGTAACTAGGGCTTAAGACATTATCAGGTTAAACATTCTGAGTTATTTTAATAGCAAATCAGAAGGGAAAGTATGTGACAAAAGTGAGCCCAAGCCATCATGCTTCTGTGGAGTGCAGATGAGATTTCTGTTTAATTTTGGTTTGATACATTGTATATTTATACAGTAAGAGCTGACCAGAGATCTCTATATTCTGCTAATGTGGACTGTTGAGCCAATGTGGGATGCTTTCTGCTGTAAGGAACTAATTCACAGCCTCAACGTATGTATGTGTTATTTCTTCACCTAAATGCAAGCCTGACAAGTTTTATGTCCTCAGACATAATCATGTCAGAAAGTAGAAATGTTGTAACTGAAGTCTGTACTGCAATTGAAATGAGAATTATGTCACAGTAACTACATGTGTTAGACATACTGTACTGGTGTAGTACTGGGGGAGACGAAAACTCTTCCATGCAGCAGATGAAGGTAGGAAGTGGTTGCAAATTACATCTTTTGAATTACCACATAAGTAGTTAAAATACGAGCAAAATCCTAGCCAATCTTTTGCAAGGATACAGGGTAATCAAATACCTATCAATTTATTTACCTATCAGTTTTCTATTCAAAACATGAGATTGCCATATAAATAGAAACACATTATGTTTGGAAAGAGAGCAAGCCAAGCATTTTACAGCCTACAAAATCACCTGTTTTTTTCCTTCTGAGGTGTGTAGATACACAGTGCAATCATTTTGCCTCAAGGCAATATTAGCAATGGTGTGTTTTGCTTCCCAGTAGTGCTTGTTTCTATAGCTGAGAGGTCACCCATGAACTTTATGCTGACTCTCAAAGCTTCAACTTTCATCTTAATCTCTTAGCTGTTGGCCTCTCCCCCACAGTAGCTGCTTTTTCAGGTTCCAGGGTTTATGCACAGTTAGGACACCCTCTCTCTGTGGCTTTGAGGCTTGGTAGCCTGGTTTGTGCTAAGGCTGTGCCTCCCCAGCCCTTCACAGAGGTCCCAGAGTCTGAGAAAGAGAGATCTGATCAGCAACCATATCCCTGCCCAGCCAGTTGTTCCTGCAGCTGTTATCCCTTAAACAGCCCCAGCTAATGAGCCATGAGGATTAGCTGGGACCCTGACAGAACTCAGGGATTTATGTCCTAATCTGAGTAAGCTCATCTGTAGCCAATTATCATGGAGATCAGAAAATTTGGATTTTGGTCTGTGATAATAGTTTTTAACCACAGAACAACATTCTACTTGCCAACTCTTGCATTTAATATTCATTATTAATTTTCGTGTATCAAAATCACATTCACTTTTAAGTCACCTACGGAGTATTTATGTAATTTAAATTATATGGAATATAATTTGATTTCCAGCATCACAAGAAATTGTATTGTGTTTCTTTAATGTGTATTTCCTCTAACAAAACCTTTTCCCTCTTTCCTCCTTCCTCCCTTCTTTCTTTGACTTGTTTTCTTATTCTTTTAATTTGCCCCTCCCCCACCTTTTTTTTCTTCTTTTCCGTTTTTTTAAAGGTAATTTGTAATATTTTCACAGGATGAAAGAATATCTGCTGTTACAGAAAAAAACTTGAGTCATGAACTAAACATCAAATGATCTTTGTATTTCTGAATTTGTTTGTTACAACCCCCACAAATTACTGCAAAATACCATTTCTGTTTGAAAAAGAGTTTGCCTTGACAATAATTCAGTGAGGAACATTACTGTGAGTAAAAAAACTGTTGTTATGAGTATATTATCAAGGAGCTCAAAGCCTCCTCTGTGTATTATGTCTTGAAGAAAAATCAAGCCAAAAGAAAGAACACTGATATTCAGCAGTGTGCTGGTTTTGACTTAATTTTGAGCACTTTGCCTTCTTAATTTAAAAAGTACATATGTGCAAAATAATTTGAAAATCATGGAAACAGTATTTGCATGGCTTCAAGAACATCTCATTTTATAGGCATGAGTGGGTAATCAGACACTATTGTGGACGAGGACATACTTTAAATTGCTTTAGAACCTTGAAGACAGCATCTTATTTAAGTACTGCTGAAGTGGAAGAACTGCTGGTTCACCAGTGGACATGATGTCCCACATGTTTTGGGAGACAGGGGGAATGGTATACAGCACTATCCCCTCATGCTGTTTCTGAATTTGCTCTGGAAAAGAATCTAATACTTAGACTGTTACCAATAGATAGAAATATGTGGTTTCAGGTCAGCTGATCAATGAGTAATGTTGAGGTTGCTAACAGCTTTCCCCGTAAACAAAGACATGGGCAACTTTAAAAAAAAGTATTGATAAGAGTTTTTAAAATGCTAAGCTTATGTCCTGAAAGCAGGACACCACAAACTCAGTAAGGTCACATTTTTTTCTCTAGATTTTCTATGCTGCTACTAACAATTGTTTACTTTTTGTATCCATTCTTCCTCTAATAATTTCTGTGTCACCAACTAAGTAGCATCCTAAGTAGCTCAGGCAAGATAGGAGTCTCATATCTTCAAGCACAAAGATACAAAGATCACCTTCCTACATACAATCACCTTTTTCATGTTGGTTGTGATTTGATGTTTTACAGGTGAGTGCAGGAAGACAGTCACAGTCAGAGTAAGTGCTTCCAGGCTGGCTGTGGGAACAGGATGCAAAGTAGCATTACTGTGTGTACCACAAGTTTCTCTATTGTGGCTCAGAAAATGAATTCCTCATCTCTCATGGGTATAAGCTATCTTTAGCTGAGAGCACGTAACATTTGTTTTTGTCAGAAAGTGGTGGGTAGATTTTCATGTTGCCATGTGCATGGGGATATCAGGACACTTTATGCTTCTGTGCAGGTGTTCCACTGCCTGCAAGGAAAACAACCTGCTCCCTGGTCCTCCTGACCATGAAAGCAGGTTTGACTCCTGTCAGAAAACCAAACAGTTTCTGTCTCAGAACAGCTGAAATATGCAGAAAGAACTAAGAAACTTGAGACTATTCTTACACCATACTTTGGCTTCATACCAGAGAAGCACCAGTATAGGTAAAGAAATGAAGAAAAACTATGAGTCAGTTCTGGGACTTTGGATTTAGAGAAACTTAGTGTTAAGAATGACCTTGTTATTTTGAGAAGCATGACAGGGAAGGAATAGAAATAGTGAGGTGAAATGAGAACAAAGTAATATACTACTTTAGTCACTGCAGTGACTAATAATGAAGCATTTGCATGTAGAAGGAAATGGAAATCTCTGGAGAAGAGCCTCCCGCTGTACAGTTGTCCCAGAAATTTTGGAAGTTCAGAAAAGATTTTGTCAGAGGCAATAAAGAAATGTCTGGAGGCTGTGTTCCATTTAGAGATTGTTCCCAGATGAAGAAATTTGTAAGGAAAAATGGGTGAGCTGCCAAACTCATAATGAACATTTGGGTTAGGGCCATACGCCTGTGTGTTTGGGGAAAGATTCAGAGCAAGGATGGGGCCAGAAAATACAGGGGCAGATCTTGGATCCACAGCCTGTCCCAGAGCTGGGAAGAGGGGACGTCACCTGCAGAACCAAGTGCAGCACGTATGTGTGCTAGGAAAGGGGTATTGGGCAGTTTCTAATGTTTACTTCAAGAACCAGGTATGATTATATCTGAAATGTACCATACCATACTTTGTCCATCTTTGAATTAAAATAAAAACCAAAAGGAGTGGAAGCTAACTTTCTCAAAATGTCTCACTAGAGACAAGTACTTGGAATAACTGCTCTTCTTTGCAAAAATCACAATCACAAAATATGTTTCCTAAAGCATTTTGCACTTGGTATGTTTTTGAATGAATTGGAAATTTAGCTATTCTTTGGCCACAATAGAACTTGTATAATTTTATGACAAGAAGATTAAATGTTCTTGATGACCTAGGAAATCTTTTAGAATTTTCTGAGAACATGTCAAACACAATCTTTCTGGCTGGATATTTAGCTAGGGAAAACCAGAATTCTGGACTTCAATAAAAAAATATTTGATACTCAGGAAATTCATGCATCTTTTAACAAATTTCATAGGAGTTATGCAGAGATTTATAAGGAAAGAAGTTCTAAAAAGAAGACAGGCAAGTAATATTGAGGGCTTGAGGGAAAAAGAGATAATAAAATGGTAAAGAAAGAAGAGACATTTAGCAAGAAGTTGTAAAATATGTGAACAGGGAGAATAGTTTTCTCCCCCTTTTATTTAATTTTGAGTGAAGACTGGTTCTGTTACTCAAAGATAAAATCTAAAAATAAACCTGGTGTTACTGCTGGCAGTGGCACAGCACATGTAATTTTTGTATATGCATTACTAGGGTGTGAGCTAAGAAACACAAAATATTAAAATTACCATTGACATCAGGCAATAATTATTCTATGATCCCATTTTTTCTTAACTCTTTTTGCTCGAATTGTCGTACTCCATAACAAACATCTTAATGGAGCTAATTGTTATAAGTTACTTTTTCAATGTCTAAACTTTGTTGTATTATTTACCAAACTGAGCTAACTTCCTTTTGTTTTGCATACAACAATAGCCTTTTTTAACATTTATCCCTTCTCATCTATTATGATAAAGACCTACATAACCAAATAAGTAATATCTAGATTAAAAAAAAAAAGTATTAAGGAGTCATAAAGATTTAGGACAAAACCAGAAAATATCTAACTCATTTTTAAACAAGCAGCTTTTTCAAGACAACCAACTTGCAAAAACTTTTGAAAAATCACCATCTAAAACTTGTGTCTTTGAATGTGTTCAGTTTAAATATGCCCAGATGGAAATGTTTGAGGAAACGAAACAGTGCTGGGCACATTCTTGCACATTGGAACTCCACCACTGTTGTTGCTGTTAAATGGCCCACAGTGACTAGCAATCACCATGCGTGTTTCAGCAGGTACAAAGAACAATCCCTACAGGGGTTATTCCCAGGAGTCCTCTTGTATACAGCCACTCTGTTTGAGCAGGATGCTGAGTTTAACACTGTGGATCGAGCCAGCTGGCCTCTGAGCTTAGCTGGTACCTTAGACTGCTCTCTGGCACTGAGACCAACGTGGTCTGCTTCTGTGCTAGGGAATACCCTGAGCTCACAGACCAGTTCTATCCACAAAGGATGGAAGGATGGATCTCTGGCTCATGCTGCTTCCTATATCATGCCTGAGGACTGCTTGAGAAAATGTGAACTGTCCTCACACAATAGTATCAGAACTGTTCTAATGGTTTAACAGCCTAGAAGAGTTAATTCGAATGCCCAAGAAAGCTTCCTAGTGCTACTTTAGTTGTATTAAGGGAATGTAACAGTGAAAAATGAGAGGATAGAAACACACTCTCAGACAAAGACCCTGGGTGGGTGAGCACTATGAGCTTTGTCAAAGCCAAAACGGGCTGAGCATAATTTGCTTTGAGAAAGGAATAGAAGGAAACCTGCAGTTATCAGATAAAATGATTTAACTAAATTTTCAGCTTTAGAGGAAATGAAGATGCTCAATATTATTTTAAGTTTTGTTTTATGTATCTCTCAGTAATTGGATCCTAGCTAGATTCTTCCCAGTAGAGCTGAAATTTCCTTGCATTGTTAGTTTTCCAAAGGTGGCATCACTGTAGCTGTCATTTATGAAGTGGATATTGAGTAGAAAAGGAGAACATATTTACCACTGACTTGATCTTTCCTTCTGTCTTTGTTGGACAAAGCCTCTCCTGGCTTCCCCACTGAGGGTTTTTTTAACTTTTGCGTTGGCAATACAAGACCTCTGCTGACTTAGAAGTAGGTTTATGGATGAGTAGCTCTTTTCAATGAGTATGTCAATTTTCGTAAGAGTGAAAGGGAATTAACTTTTGGTTATAAAGATGTTTGCCAAAGTAGTGAGAAAGCTCACTGTTGAAAATGAAAGCTGGTCAGAGGAAGAAATTACAGTTTACAGGACAAATGGAGAAGCATGTAACTACTAAAAAGCTATCACTGAAAATTTATCTGAGGGGATAAGTGTTTAGATCTGTCAGTCATTACTACTTATTGCCACTCCTCAAAATACCACCAAGCTGGATTTTTTATCTGTAGAAGAGTTACATATTATTTTTCACTGAGCCCAAGTTAAATCAACTTTAATAATCACAGAGTTTTAAAAAAATTCATACCAAATCAGAAGACAAAGATTTAAAATATGTCTTAATTTGGAAATGTTTAGTATTTCTGTAGACAGAACTTTGCTGGTCAAAGTAGTTTTGAAAAACACTGTGTTTCATTCAGCTTAATAGATTTTTCCAAAGTAATTCAGCACAATGTCATGTGTTGCTGTCCACCAAGGCTCTCCAGGCTTTTTCCCACCAAGATTCATTCCAGACTTCAGAATAGATGAATTAATCTCTTCAGACTGAGATCCAAATCTTTATATTCCAATTAAAAGGATTCAGCACCATGATTGTAGTTCTGATTAGTTTTCACAGAATCACAGAATGGACAAGGTTGGAAAGGAGCACAGTGAATCATCTGGTCCAACCTCCCTGCTCAAGCAGGGCCATCCCAGAGCACATGGCTCAGGATTGTGTCCAGATGGTTCTTGAATATCTCCAGTGAGGGAAACTTCACCGCCTCTCTGGGCAGCCTGTTCAAGTACACCCACACAAATAAAGAAGTTTTTCCTCTACCTGGTCAGGTGGAACTTCCTGTACATCAGTTTCTGCCCACTGCCTCTTGTCCTATTCCTTGGCACCACTGAGAAGAGCCTCGTCCATCCTCTTGACACCCTCCCTTCAGAAACTGACAGACACTGATGAGGTCCCCTCTCAGTTGTCTCTTCTCAAGGCTGAACAGGCCCAACTCTCTCAGACTTTCCTCATGTGAGAGATGCTCCAGTCCTCTCATGATCTCTGTAGCCCTCCTCTGGACCCACTCCAGCAGCTCCATGTCTCTCTTGTACTGTGGAGTCCAGAACTGGACAGAGCACTCCGGATAGTGCCTCACTTGGGCTGAGTAGAGGGGCAGGGTCACCTCCATGGACCTGCTGGCAATGGTCTTCCTAGTGCACCCTAGGATACCTTTGGCTTTCTTGGCCACAAGAACACAGTGCCAGCTCATGGACATTTCATTGTCCTCCAGGACGCCCAGTTCCTTCTCTGCAGAGCAGAGTCAGGCCCCATCCTGTACTGGTGCAGGTTACTCCTCACAGGTGCAGGATCCTGCCTTCACCTTTGTTGAATTTCAGATGGTTCTTTGGAATCTCTCTAGCCTTCCAAGGCCATTCTGAAGGGCTGCACAACATCTGGGGTATTGGCCGCTCCTCCCAGCTTTGTGTTGTCAGGGAACTTGCTGAGGAGGCCTCTGCCCCTTCACCCAAGTTATTGATGAAAAGTTAAACAATAGTGGGACCAGTACTGAACCTTGGGGGACACCACCTGTGACAGGCCTCTAACTAGACCCTGTGCCACTGATTACAGCCCTCTGGGATCTGCTGTTCAGCCAGTTCTCAAACCACCTCTCTGTTCACTCACACAGTCCACACTTCCTGAGTTTGCCTGTGAGGATTTTGTGAGAGACAGTGTTGAAAACCTTGCTGAACTAGAGGTATCCACTGCTCTCCCCCATCCCTCCAGGCAGTTGTTTTGTCATAGAAGGTAATCAGGCTGGTCAGGCATGATTTACCTTTGCTGAATCAGTGCTGAAATGTTTTAAGGGAAATAAAATAGCAGCCATTTTATCCTTCTCCCTTGTCTGTCCTTCCCCTCATATGCACACACATATTCTTAGCCTTTTTTTCTGTAATTATCCTTCTTTCCTCTTGGTCTGCTCCCACAAATCATAACTTAGCATTATCTTTGTATTGCTGGAATCATTCATGCTATATTAGTAAAGATAATTTGTAATTTTATATATATATATAAGGTAATTAAGATAATAAGGTGGAAAATAGTTATGTCAGGATATCCATATCCCATTCGAACTGGAATTTTGTTTCTGCTCAGCTTGGCTTATATTCAACCTAGTCTGATTTTGAAATAATAAGCAACCCAAGCATATTCCTACGCTTATGAATAAAGCTGTACTGTAGACTGCACATGAATAAATCCAGGCAGTCATTTAAATTGTCATTAAAGAGCATTTTTATTCTATGCCAAAAAATGTTCTTGGTAATCTATGAAAGAGGCTTCTGAGTTAACGAGTGAAAACAGGCATCTTTCTCACCCCCTGCCTTGGCAGAAGTGTTCGTCAAGTGTTCGTCAGCAGTCACAAGTGAATTTGTTTAAAGGACAGTCCACAGAGAGACATTTTTCCAATAGAGTCCTTGATTGGCCCACTTGTACTAGTGAAGTATGACATCATCTTTGATTATACAGTTAGAAACTACTTTTCCACCAAACATTTTCCTCATTCACTGTACAAAATGGATGACAGTGCACTGGGAATTGAATTGGGTTTGGCAATACAGGAAACTACGGATTAGGGGTGTCTCATCTTAGTAAAATGAGGATGCCACTGCAGTCTGATGAGCATTCTTCCCATCTTTAATCTTTCAATCCAGGTATACAAACACAACTAACAACCTCACAGGTTTATTCATAGCCACAGGAATTCAAGATGAGCAGACACAATGATTGAAGCCATAGGTATATCTAACCCTATGTTCTGTCTCTGACAGAGGTCAAAAGTAGATGCATGTGGAATAATTTAAGGACAAGAAAATGCCACTTGCAGTTATTCCCTGAACTGCAATGCTTTTGTGACTCAAGGATTTCCTAATTTGGAGGAGTCTTTACTATACACATTAAACCTCTGATGATTTCTTTTCATCAACATCCCATCAAAGTCCTTTTAATCTTTTTCCATATGCTGTCTTCTTCTGTGGCAAGTCTGATAGCTCAACTCACAGGCTTGCCTCAAGCCTGTCATGTGGTGGCTTCCTGTGAATGGTCAGTCCCTATCCATTCTCATCATGCAACTCATGCATGTGTTTCATATTTCTTATATGCTTTCAGAAAAGTATGCTGAGCAGAAGCCGGAGGACGTACCCAGGGTCCCAAAAAGCTCTTATGATGCCTAGAAGGCAGCCAGCCTTCACTTCTGCTGCTATCCATAATAGCTTGGCCTGCCCATCTGTGCTGTAGTCAGATATAGACATACTCTGTCTGTAATATTTCTGCTTCAGTGACTCTTGGAAAAAAAAGGCTTCTGATAGCTGACATAGATTTCAGGGAGTGTTCAGTATGAGATGTTTTTTGGCTGAGTGGAGTGCCACTGCAGACAACAGGATTTTCTCTCTGATGCAACCATATAATTTCTCTGTGATGCTGAGCTAGTCCAATACATGAAACTTTCCCCAGATGGGTATTAATTACATGTTTGAAATCATGACATTTGATTTGTAGAACTGCTGAGTACTCACAGCTGCAGTTGACATCATTGAGAGCAGTACTTTTTACATGCAAAGTGCTGCTTAGTGCCAGCTTCCTTGAAAAATCAGTCCCTTTACATCTCATATCAGTCAGTGCAATTAACAGATGTTTTTGAAGTGTATTTCTTTGTGTTCTGTTTTCTCTGTTTTCAATGAAACACTTATATCCTCCTGACTTGTCACAGTATTAGATTTCTAAATTCTCAGGCCCTGCCACACAAAGCATCACAGTGCACCCCACTTAAATAGTTAACTGTCATTCAGAGAGGATTTCCACCCTTGCATGGGGAATGAAGTCAAAATCTCAACAATGACACAACAGGGTAACACACAAGTACCTGAAGAGTGACATTTGACAAGGGCATGTAGTGGTAGGACAACAAGTAATGAACCAATAATAAACCAAAAGAGGCCAGGTGTAGATTAGATATAGGGAAGAAATTCTTTACTTGAACAGGTTGCCCAGAGAAGTTGTGAATGTCCCATACCTGGCAGTGTTTATGGCCAGGTTGGATGAGGCTTTGAGAAACCCGGTCTAGTGGAAGATGTCCCTGCTCATGGCAGGGGGGTTGAACTACATGATCTTTAATGTCCTTTCCAACCCAAGCTCTGTGTGATTCTATCTCACCATTCCACTGTCATTAACCATTCTGGGCACTTACCTCACACATACACACACACAAAAATACATATAATGATCAAGTATCAGGCAGTTTTTGTTATTTACTGGAGAACAAATTTATATTGCCCAAGTAGTCGTAATTGTGGTATGTCCTATTTTTCCTAAATTTTCACAGCACTTTTCAGAGTGTTTGTTTAGACAGTAAATCTTAACCTATTTGCCTTTTGAAATTGTAAAGTATTGGTTTTGCATTTTCCTTTTAGAAAACTCTTGCAACAACAAACGTCTGGATCTTGTTTTCATCATTGACAGCTCTCGCAGTGTGAGTCATTATGACTTTGAAAAAGTGAAGGAGTTCATTTTGACCATCTTGCAGTTTCTGGACATCAGCCCTGATGCCACGCACGTGGGTCTGATTCAGTACGGCAGCACTGTCAAACAGGAGTTTTCGTTGAAGACCTTCCGGCGGAAGCAGGACATCGAAAGAGCAGTGAAGAGGATGATGCACCTGGGCACCGGCACCATGACTGGACTGGCTCTGCAGTATGCAGTGAACATTGCATTTTCAGAGACAGAGGGGGCTCGACCTCTGAGTCAGAATGTGCCCCGAATTATCATGATAGTGACAGATGGGAGACCTCAAGATCCAGTGGCAGAGATTGCTGCTAAAGCACGTAACTCAGGAATCCTAATTTTTGCTATTGGAGTGGGAAGAGTGGATATGAACACTCTGAAGTCCATTGGGAGTGAACCACATGAAGAACATGTGTTTCTGGTTGCTAATTTCAGTCAGATTGAAACACTGACCTCTGCCTTCCAGACTAAACTTTGTGGTAAGATTTTTATATATAGATTTGAATATATAGATGAAAATGAAACAGAAAAAATATGCATTATAATGAAACTTTTTTTTTTACATGAAACCTTATCTCTTAGAACATATATATTGAAGGGAGATTAGCCAAACAACAGACAGAGCAGCAGTCACACATGTGGGGAAAACTTATGCTACTATTAAGTGCCATAAAATGTGGTTCAATTGCTCATGGTCATAAACCGTTAGGCAAACACACATATCATGATTTTCTTATTTATTGCATAATGACAATAAATTTATGATCTCTGCTATTTGAATATTAGATAAATTTTTTCATCTCTTCATTTTAAGTGTGATCTCCCTTAGTAGTGAAACTTTAAACTGCCGAACAGTCTTTCAGTTTTTTAAATAATCTTGAGAGTCCATGGATTCATCTTCCAAAGCTTACAAAATAATTCTATGCAAAGAATCATTTCTGTATATGCCTTGTGACTGGAAGTGAAACACAGACTTAGCAGGTTTTGTATTCCATCTATTTAAAATACAAGTAGTTAGGAAAAGCTGTTTCAGTGATATTATTCATTCATACAATAAGGTAAATATTTTAATAGGCATTAACTTACAACAGAGATATCACTTCCATCTGTAATTCCCTGATAAGGAATTACCTTTTGCAAATATTATGGCATTTGTAATTAATTTTATTTTAATCTGTGTGCTTAGTAGACTTTTCTTTTTTATTTATTCTTGAGATAAATATGAAAGTATTTCATATAAATTTGGCATTAAGCTGATGTATTTTCACTAGAATCCAGAAAAAAAAAGCATGGTAAGATTAAATGGTCACTCATGTCTAGGGATGCTTTTGCCAGAAAAGAACTGCAGCTTATTGTAAGGATAGTCTGGAGAATTTTCCTTACTTGGTCTTTTCCAAAATTGTTTCAAAGAGCAGCTGAACTGCCTCAGCACAAAACACCAACACAGACATTCATCAGATAATAGATTTTTTTCCTGTTTCGTCCTTGCTGTATTATTAGCTGGCTTAGTAGGATATATTTAAAAACCAAGAAAAAGTAAACTTATCATGGATTCAGAGTTTAAATGGAATGCACAGCAAATGCTGATTTTTTAGATTGTGTTTTAGAAACAAATCCAGTAGAAATACCATTTACTTGGTTAGGTTTTTTGGTTTTTTTTTTTTTTTTTCTGACTGGGCAGTGTCCTATAAATTTATTAGAGTTTTTTAGCTCACTTTTAATCAAACTTATGTGTTCCCCAGTAAAGCCACCCCCCCACTGGTGATGGAGGACTGTGGAGGTGACAAGGATAGCGATTGCCTCCTGCTCCCAGGGAGTGTCTCCACAGGATTTGCTGTGCTGAGAATTCAAAGTGAGATCCTAAGACATGTTTAAAAACTCAGACCCAGATTCAACAGAGAGTTTAAGCTGTTAGATTCATATGGATTTCAACATAAGGTACTAAATTGCAGTCAGGATCCATAACATTTTATTTGCTCTTGATTGTGAAGCAGCATTCAGCTTGAGCTTTACTCAAGAGAGTAATCATAGCCTCTGCTTCCTAAAGCACCTACATTCCTCCAGGAAATGTGGTTAGTCCTCCCAGGTATGGACCCAGAGGCAGTATCATTGTAGCTGAGTGGAACATCTGGACACCTCGTTTCTTTGCTAACACCATTGAAGGCCCCCCTCTGGTCAAGTCTTCTGGAATGCTGCCTGCTGGGCTTTGTGCTGTGGGAAAAGACTTTGGCCCCTGAGCTGTCCTTGTGTCTGAATCACCTTTATGTCTGTGAGAATGTGTCTTCATGGTTCCTGTGATGACAAGAGAAAACCATGGCCAAATGGTGAAGCTCTGTGGGGAAAACAAAAAGTAAGCCAAATTAACCACTACTTACTACTGGATGGGGGAGACTAAGGACCCAGGACCTATATTCTCAGAAGAATTCCTGTAAACTGGATGTGCTCTATTCTATTAAGTCAGAGGTTCTCTACAGTTGCTGCCTCTGACTTGTAAAAGTTTGAGGGTGTCAGAAACACCAGTTGAAGCCAGGACCCCTCTTTATTACTAGTTAGCAAGGTAAAACAGAGTGTTAAAAAAGTATTAAAAAAGAGTATCCTGAGGGATCAGAGGCATGAAGAATAAGCCAAGAGTTGAAAACTCAGAAAAATGTCAATGGAAATGGGAACAGAATCCAAGAAAGGAGATGGAGATTAGATGAAGTGTGACAAAGAAAGAACTTGTGATGGAGCAGTCATGGGCCAATGAAGTCTTTATTGTATTCCTGTAAAGTAGATAGTGGTGTCATCCCCATTTTATATTGGAGGAATGGAGGCACAGAAACAGTGTTAAGTTTGTCAAAACCACTCACCAACTTTAAATATTTGACTCAGTGCAATCCCTGGTGTGATTTTCAGGCATGTAACATTTTTGGACTAATACAACATGTTTTTCACAGCTCTACAGCCATCACTTGCATTCTTGCAAATCCAGATTCAGGTGTCTCTATCTGAACAGTTATAGCGTGAAGGCTGATGTTTCCTTGAAGATACTGATATTATTGTCTTGCCCCAAATCAAATAAGGGCCCTGTCATATAGAGATAAGATCTAATTCACAAAAAGGCTCATGTTCAGATTCCTTAACTATGAGATCACCCTTTCTATTACCTTCCTGTGATCACTGAACACCTCCTGCAACGGATGAGGTTGCAGAAATCATTCAGAGAACAGACTGCACCACAAAAATCAGACTAATGACGTGAGAGAGTATCACTGCTTTGAAATGGGGGCAACAGAAACACTTCAGAAAATGTACTACTTGTGTGGTAGATGGGAAGATTGGTAACAGACAGCAACAAAGTACTCTCAGAAGGAACATGGGTTATTGGACCCCTATCATTGAATGCTTTCATTTTCAGAATGACAGAAAGATAACAAGACAAGAAGTCAAAGTAGGTCTGTGTTCATATAAATAAATGTATTTGAGAAGATTTATTATGGGAGAAATTTGTGAGATCCAAGAAGCAGATTGAGAGATTAGAGAATTGTGGTGGTTTGTGTGTTAGCAATAAATACCTAAGTCTTGTAACCATGCCAAAGAGCAGATACATAGTATATATCTTAAAATCACATGTGGGTTTTTACCACAAGTACCACACCCACCAGGTTAAGTTACTTGGCAGGCTTCTGTTGTGGCTTCTAGAAGATTACTGTTAATATCTATTCCATAAATTTTGAGCTTTGTCAACCTAGCGTGTTAAGGAACACATCAATCCCTAATTGCTGTTAAGCAAAATAGATAATTTTCCATAAAAAGTTCTCTGAGAAGTAATTCACCTATATATTATAGAGATAACATACAAGCAATACTGCACTGGAAAGGAAACATCAAGATTTCTTTATCCCCAAATACTGCTCTGGAGAAAAATAGTTAAACAATGAATTTGACTGAATGGGCCTCCATTCTTTTTATCTTTCATTGTCTGTCTGCTGCATTTTAATACTTGCTATTGGAGACGTAAAATACAAACAGAACAAAAATAGACTCAGAAAGACTTACAATATGGAGGCTAGCTCATTTCAGCTCCTGCATAATGAGTCTTGGAGATACATATACTCAGTGTCATCATGTATTATTTGCATGTTCCTCAACATTAATAACTAAGCAAGCAAAACAGTCTCTTTATTAAGTTTTTTTTTTTAGTCATTCTTCTTTATTACTGTGTGCTGTGTGGTGATTTTCTTCATGCAAGAAATTGAATGTCCTATAAATCAGCTTACACTTAAACTTCACTTATTTTCTAAAGTTGATTATAATAAGTTTGTTTCATTGTCTTCATAGGGCCATGAAATAATTCGTTTTTTCAGATACTCCCTTGTGTATTTTTATTTTCTTAAGCTTTCATTTTTGTCTTTACTAGCAACACTTAATTTGAAATTTCTGAGTTACTTCACTAAAATTTTCTACACCATTTTTTTCCAGTCATGACCACAAGTAATTAAGACTAGCAGCTAATAATGTTTTCCTTTTTTCTTTCAGTGCCTCATATGTGCAGTATAGTTGAGCATCACTGTGATCACTTCTGCATAAACACCCCTGGCTCCTACTTATGCAGATGTAAACAAGGATACATTCTGAATGCTGACCAGAAGACTTGTAACAGTATGTTATCTTTCTTTTCTCTTTCATATTCCCAAAAAGTGTTTAACATCACTTATCCTTTCTGTTGGGCTCATAAAGAACTGAGGTCAGTACATAATTAATGATAATCATCTGAAAGTGTCCTAGAAAGGTGAAGTTGTAATTCTTTTTCTTGCTTTAAGTGAAGTTCTTACAATTCTTTCTGAAATACATCCAGCTGAATTTTATACACAACTCTGCAGAGGTGCACTGTAACTATATGAAATTACATTTGAATTTTATTGGTATTTTAAGTTCAACAATTAAAAACAACCAAGTCAATAACTTCATCATTTCAAACGAAGTGAATTTAGATACTTTACTAACTTGTCCAGCTAGCAACAGTACTAGAAGTTACACACAGGTGCAAAAACCCCCATACTAGAAAACTGTGAAGTAACTTGACATTCTGAAAAGCTCTTTCTAACTGCTGGTGGAAATGTAAGGGTTTGCAACCTTTCAAAGAATGGTTTCAGAAGTCTTGCTTATCCTCTCTTTAAAAGTTGACTTTTTAAAGTTTTGAGTAATTTGCTGTATAGTTTATAATAACAAACTTTATTTCACTTTAATTTTGATTTTTGTGATCAGTATTTTGTTAGTCTGTTTTAACTTGTTTTCTAGTAATTAACAGCAATTTACATTAGAGGGATATGCCAAATTTATTTCTGTATCCCCCTTATTTTAAAGAAATTATGTAACACTATCTTTAATTACTTGTGGAAAATGTACATGCTAAAAATTCCAGTTTTTATCACACAGCAGTGTACAGATTCACATGAAAGTGAATGGATTAAAATTAAAGCTGCTAAACTGATTTTAGCCAGAAGAAAAATTTTGAAAAATGTCTTTTCAAGAAACTGTGGGTAACAGTCATCATGAGAGCATAGGATGTGCCTCTTACAATCGATAATTTAGAACTAAAGTGAAGACTGCAGGCTCAAATCCCATCATTGTGTTTGATGTTTTGTATCTCAGGAGAGTGCCATAAAACAACCAGGTATCTTGAGATTAGTGGATTCTTAGTCTCTCTTGCTTAGAGCTGTGTTTAATATCAAATACTAAGCACCAATGAAAGAGTGAAGGTATGTGAATAAATTAAAAAAAATTAATTACAAGTATGAAAAATTATTTCTTCATTGTCTCTTCTTTTTACTCTGTTACATTTCCATGGTTTTTCTCAGCCAGTAGTTCAGCATTTGGGCACTGCACTGCTTCAAATACAGGTTAATTTCCAAGTGTTTTGGAATTGTGTGTTATTTTCCTGCTGGTGACCCATGCACAGTAGCCCTCAATATGCTCCCTCTCTTCCATTTTTCAAAGCCCTTTGCTGTATTGCTTTACTTTCTTTTTTAGCTATGATATCTATTAGTTTTCCCCACTTATCTCTCACATGATTTCTTTGATTCACCTGCTTTGATCATCAGTAAGATGATACCAGATTGCAGTTTGATCAATATGAAAGGGGCATTAGTCCTTCAATGTGTTTGTAGCCTCTGGTTCTTTTACATCACCAAATTATAAATTAATTTTAACAATTAGTACTGGAAATCTGAGAGTCATCAAACTGGCCATAAATGTGCTAGGATGGTGCAAATCATTGGTGAAAGAGAGAGATGATGCACTATCTGTCTAGAAGAGGTCAAACAATTACATCTAAAACCCCCACAGAGATGTAACAGAATTCATGAGGATGGGGAGCCAAGCCTGAGCAAAGGGGACAGCTTAGTTCTGGAGGTAGGAGAATCACAGTGGAAGAAAAATGCACAGTCTGGGAGTATTTTCGTTACCTTCACTAGCTGTTAATTGCCCACAAGTGCACAGAGACAATGGATTCTTCACTTGACATCTTAGTAAAGTAGATCTTCATCATGTTTATGTTAAGTACATGATCAATATAAACCAGATATATTTATCTAAGGTTTGGTTGTATTAGCAGCTCTTCAATGAACAAATAGTTTATTTACATAGATAATTTAACACTTTCTGAATTAAGCAGTGCAGACAAGATGAATGCTATGTAGCTAATGTTATACTCTCTTTTCATTCTTTTGTTAGACTCTATTTTTATTCTTCTGTTCCCTTTTTTTTTATTGTGAGAGTATATGCTTTATGTTCTTTAAAGCCTTTAACCAAATGGCTTCAATCAGCAATGAACTGGCAACTTCACTTCATGCTGGGAAATGCTTTTTTTTTAACTAAAAATACTTTTACATTTGTTTAATTATTATGGTTTTGCATCCATGAAAGGATGCTCCTTTTGTGTACTGTATTCTAACTTTTCTAGGGAAGAGTATTTGTGTCAGATAATAGGTATTCTTTACTTATTACATTGTATTTGTTTGTTTAACTAATCTGTCCTATTCTTCTCTAGAGATGCTCAAATCTTATATTAATAAACAAAATAACACAAGAGAGGAATGTAGCTGAAACAAGCTGGAAAATTATCTATTTGTGGGTGTTTACACTGGAACAAAAGAGTTAAGCAACTGTTTATGCTGTTCATCATGCCGCTTGATATGAAGCAGACAGCTATAAAAGAAAATTTGTTTTTGCTTGGCTGATTTCCTCAAACATGTTCCAAAAGCCTATTTTGTAGCTGTAAATGACCATTATGTGTTAAGCAGTCTTTGAGCAACACAAAGTACTCTGCCTTCCAGAGCTTTCACTGGGAAAACTTGGGGTTCTCATAAAGCTTTAGCCTGTTTAAAAGAAAGCCCAGTGTGCTTTATTTGGCTAGGTGCTGAACTGACCTCATTTGTCATGGTCATTTTTTTGAGATCTTTCGCATGGGAGGCGTAACTTGAGATGATATCTTGCATAAAACTGAAAAATTCTAAAACTCAGAAATTAAATAGCCCCATGTTTTTTACTGTTATGTTTTCCTTTTCTTTCCCTTTCCAGCCTCATCATCATTTATCTGGTTATGCAAAATAAAACCCCAGAAATATACAAATAAGCACAATTACTTTTCTTTAAAAAAAAAATCCCTGAAAAATGTGCTTTGAACGTTTTACGGAAACATACATCAAAGAACTCTACTAGGCATCATTGGTCCATTAATAGTCTTTGCCATCAGCTGAAGGAATGAGTGCCTCAGCTTTGAGTGACTGATCCTATTGTCTTTCACTCTTTGACAGAACACTGGCATGATCTGTGTTAAAATGAGCTCATCTGTAAAGAGCTGTCCATAGCTTCCTGAAATGTATTTTGATCTGTGGCCTACCTGTGCATTGTAGAAGGTCAAAGAATGTCATACTCATGCAATTGTTTGTAGCTCAGGACCTTTGTGCTGTGGAGAAACACTCCTGTGAGCAGATTTGTGTGAACACACCGGGTTCCTACGTCTGTCAGTGTTATGAAGGGTATGAGCTTGATGCAAATGGAAAGAATTGTGTTGGTGAGTATGAATTCAGCAATTCACATTTATCTCTTGACACAAACCAAAACAAAGTTCAATATAAATGAGTATCCACTTAAGCCATAGACAATTATGTGCTCCTGTATGAGTGGGAGATGAGAAAGTACACATAATTGACATGTTTGTGGGTCTTTACTGATAATGAATGGTGTCTTGGGAAAATTGTTCCAACCAATTTCACACAGAAAGTAATTTTCTGTTTTGAAACAGCACAACTGATGTTTTATTCGAGATCCAGGTAGGTGGCCAGCAATGTACTGGCATGACATATGTGGCTATTAAAAAAACAAAGGCAGACAAACTCAGTAGCTCCGCTTCAGACAGAAGTTATGCACAGAAAAACTTGAAAAGGGGCAATTTCTTGATGTTTTTTTCACTTGACTTTATGGTGATGTGAGGAGAGATTTCATCCCCTTTTTGGAAAGGTGACTTTAAGGAAAGTTTAGCCACTTTAGGAACCCATCCACTATGTGCCTTTAATTTTCACTGTGGGCAATGTGGAAGTAAATATCAATTCCAAGAATTACAGCTCAAAAGAGACAGTGTGGAAATATGGTACAATAATTCTTTAGCACAAAACATACTTCCCTCTCTATTACTCTGTAAATATCTCAGTCTTCTTCTCTGTTTATACATGGTAAATGCTTCTAGTATAATCTCTTTTACAAGCCTATGTACCTATTCTTGTAAACTTTTCATTCCGTGCTACATTCTGAGGAAATCCTGTCTTCTGGTTTCCACTGCAAAAAGCCCTAGTGAGATCTGGATAAAAAATTACATTATTTGTTAGGTATTCTCTTCAGGCAAGCACTTAGGTAGATGCTTAATTTCAAACACAAATTGAAGTCCCGTGGAAATGAATCCAAGTCAATCCTTGGCCTCAAATCTGCCACAGGCCACCACAATGCTTTTCTCCAACACCCTACTCTTTCTTGTCATTTTAAGACAGTTCTAACATATCTTTCTCTTAGAATCTTCAAAGAGCTATTGGCTTGCAGGATAACCCTGTTTTGAGATGCAAAATAGGTGACCACTTATGGAACTTTCTGCATGTAGCTTCACACAGGACACACAAACAAGGTTTTGAGGTTTTTTAGGCCTGGAATAACATGAGGTTTTGAAGAATATTCACTCAGTGCTTAATCATCAGAAATGTTTCCTTTACTTGTAGTGTCATGATTTCAGTATAGGAGTATTTAAAGGTCTCAACATAATTTGTCTCCAGCATAATTTGGCCACTCATATACCATTTGAAGAACCAGCTTTTTGAAGCCAAATTGTTCTGAAAATGCAGATAATACTGGTTATTTAGGCAAGTTTTTATGTTCTGCCCAAATTTCTATATCTAACATTCACCTAGTAACCTTAGCTGACCCTCTCGACCTTTACTTGTATTAGAATAAAGGATATATTTCTCTGCTCTTTATTTGACTATATCATGAGACAGAAAATCTGTGACTTCCGTTGGAAGCTTCTTTCATCCCCAGTTCTTTCCTACCATATATTCTATTCTGAAATATTCATGCTTAGTGTTATCAGATGTTGTTACTATTTTCTATCAAGTTGAAGATCTGTGACAGCCCAAGATATCCTTACCAGGAAGGTAGCTACCAGAGCTTTCATTCTGGTGAAATTCTTTGTATGTCAAGTCTAATATTATCTTTTGTAATAAATATGAAGTCTATTTTTGTTATTTAAAACTTCAAAATATTTCTATGCCACTTATTAAACTTCTTGCATTGGTATTTGTTTTTTTTGTCTGTCAATGCCTTATCTGCAAAGTCTGGGGAAAGTGCCATCTGGACGTGTATGCATCTTTGACATTTTTTTCCTACCTCCTCACTGACTTTCTTTTGCTTGAAGAGATATACATCTATTATAAGCACAATTATTAAAGATTTCATATTGTCTTTTCAATTATTTTCAAAATACAGCATGCATGGGTTCACTGTCTTGTCTTTTATAGCAGTTTTTCTTCTCCATTTCATTTCTATTAATTTATACCTTTTAACAGCAAAACATGAATACATACTATTCATAGCACTGCAATAATTAGCAGTAGTAATTGGGATTTTAAAGCACATTATTAACATCTCTATATTTTATTTGTCTTTTTCAGTTGCATATTTAGCCACTTAACTTTTAAATTTCTTACTAATGTACAAGAATGGTTCAATGTATATTAATTGTATTTGGTCTATTCAGAACTTAGTTCCTCTACATTTCTTGAACAGGAAAAGATTGTCTGGGTAATTTATGAATTTGATGCTAATTTGTTTGCAAATCCTATTGTCAGCCTCCAGAATTTGACTTTTCAGGTTTGAACAATTTGAGGTTTTTGAGGAATATGCTACTACTAATAATGTACAGCTTCTTCAGATGTGATCACAAATGAATTATCATCCTTGCTGGAAAATTTTTTAAGGGAGGCTATGTGTAGTACTGAATCAGTAGTGATAACTCTCAGTTTTCATTACCCTAAGCTAGTTAAACCTTCCTTTCTGTGAAGCATTTATTATCAAATGTGCAGGATCCAAAGAAAGATCTTGATGTACACATATACTAGAGATCACTGAGAATAATAGCAATTTTGCAAAAAGCAGTGACTTCATTAAGGTTAGTCACTCCTCCCCTTTCAGAGAATGAAAAGAGAATTTCAGTAGGAAATACACATTGTGATATTCTTGGAAAGAGTCAAAGGTTTCCATCTAAGATATCTAAGACTTCTAAAGTTTTAACTCCAGCAAAAGCAAATGAGAAAGTGCTGAAACTTCATTTCACAGGCATGTTTATTAAATTTTTCTGATGGGCTAATTTAAGGATCAGTAGTGATACTAATTGCTTTATTGACATGTGCCAGCCAGTTACCTGAAAGGCAATAATTATATGAAATCTCACAGCCAGAACTCACAAGTATCCATTCAAGCTGACCACTGAACAACCAACCACTCTGAGAGTTTGCAATGCAGAGTTTACGAAATAATTTATAGGCTAAACAATACTTGAAAATATCTGCTCAGCAGTAAATCTGGCTGGCAGGGCACTATCACTTTACCTTTTCTGAACTGTTTTTCACATGGACAAAGTCCTGTCGGTTGAAGTTTTCTGGTAATGAGCTGCCCTTTCTCCATCATGCTGCTGGACACTCAGTCTCTCCACCTTGGTGTTGCTGGACATGCTGTCCTCTCTTTCCTGGCACTAGTGCTAGACTATATCCATCTTGCTGCAGTTGCTGGGCTTGGATCCCCTTTTCCTGGCAGTAGTTTGGCTGCTGGCACCTCTCTGCAGTTCTGGCACTGCTGGATTTTTTTGTCTGCTTCTTAGGTTCTTACGAGTCTTCCCTGAGTGTGCTTTGCTCTTCCCTCACATTCTTTTTCATCCTCCTGATGCCTTCACTTGCTTTACCCCTTTTTCTCCTACCCTTCCCCTTAACTTTCTTCATCCTCCCAAGTCTGAATAACCTCTATAAACATCCTAGGGCTAAAACAACCCCTTATGAGAAAGGTGACCCATGCAGTCCACAGTTCAGAGAGGGAAATGTAAGCACCCAGAGTGCAGAACTGCTAACTGGAAGTAAAAGATGGTTCTCATCACTTACTAATACCAAGTGAGAAAAACAAGGTGGAACAAATATGCAGAGATGGCAACTGAATTAATAGTTTGCTCACTAAAAAGGACACTAATCATTTAGAAAAAAATCTTATTTAAATAGACATGAGATAAAATTCAAAACAGTGAAATCTCAAGTTTTCACATTCTCATGTGTATCTCATGACTAAGTGTAGAAATACGCTCTTCTCCCAGGGATAGGACATGTGGGAATGGTTCAAAGCTATGCCAGGGAAGGTTTAGACTGGACATTAGGAAGCATTTCTTTACCAAGAAGATGGTCAAACACTGGAACAGGCTTCGTACAGGAGGTGGTTGCTCCAAGCCTGTCAGTGTGTGAGAGGCATTTGGACAAAGCCAACTCTGAACTGGTCAAGCAGTTGGACTAAATGGTCATTGTGTGTCTCTTCCAACTGAATATTCTAGTCTCATTGTTATAAGTTGGCCAGTGGTAGGTATTGCAGTAGAAATTAATTTTATTAAGGTTTAAATGCAGAGGAGGAGGTAACTTTACAGAAACATCCATAGGGGCTATTTCCCAGACATGATGCTAAATAGCATGTATTCTTTGGCCTACCTATTTCTTAATGTGCCTTTTAAACACTTGAAAATGTGCATGTTAGAATTAATTTAAGAGGAAATCTAATTGTATGGTACATTATATCCTTGAAATATGTATTCAGTAAATAGGTTTTAATATGAATTGATTCAGTCTGGAAACAGGAAGGTTCTTGCCAGGAAAATGGTATCATATGGTAGCCAGTAAGTAGCTTGACTTAATTCAACACAAATATTCTGAAGGGTTAAAAGAAACTCTTTCAAAGTAACTGAATCTGCTTTCCTGAGTAGATGATCTTGCCTAAATATAGTAGCACACCTGAGTGTGCATGATTTACATAGGTGAAGAAAGAATTGATTGCATTAAAACAAATTACTGCCTCTTCAAGAAATTTGTTTGGCTAAGCAGTGTAAAGTAGTGAAAAAATGTACTCAGTTGGCAAAGAGGAACCTGTCTTGGTATGAAGCTAAGCACTTTACTGTCTTCTGCAGAAAGAATCGGGTACACTTTCCTAATGTAGGCCTGGCAGCTCTTTGCAGGCAGGGCACCAGCTTTGTGACTTATCTTTAATTTCTTCTAAGACTTTTTGTTGTGAAGATGAAGCTGAACCTGCAAAGAAATTTTAAAAATCCTTTAATTTCTTTAGCAACTTTGAATGGGCTTGACAGAGCAGACTCTGAAGTATTACTTTATAACCCTTTGGCAATCTAACTTTTAAATATGGATTTGTGTAATAAATGACCAGACTTATGAAATAGGTGACAGGACTGCCTGTGACTTTTTTTTCCTTGCAAAAGGCATAAGCAGAATATCTATGGTAAATATCAGCCTGAAGCTCTCAAGCTTTGCAGTTGTAGCTGCTTTGTACAGAACAAATCTGGAGCACATTAGAGGGAATGAATGTACTGTGACAGTCCTCAGTGTAGAAGATAATGCCAAGATTCTCCTGTATACTCAGGCTACAGGAACAGCTCCTGAGAATTAATACAGCTGGGAGGGAACTAAGGAAAAGTAGAGCAATTCCAGGACTGGGACTTGAGAGACAGAAGACAGAACTAAATCAAACAAACTTTTCTATGCCCTGGCCTAGTGTGAACATCTGGACAGAGTTACAGAGGCATGGTTTCCAGATCTGAGAAAACATGTTGAAAAGGCTCTTGACAATCTGAGAGCTGATAAATGTTCAAAGCTGAGAAATGATTCAGGACTCATTTAAAATCGAATTTACCAACTGTTGTTGTGAATGCACTACTTTTTGCAGACAAGCTTTTCAGGACAGCAATTACATCAGCTTTTCCTTTTTTATAGCTACTGTGTGTCTCTAGAACCATAATATCTATGCATAATAGTTCTAATTTTTTTTCCTAATTGCATGTTTGTCTTGTTCTTTTTCAGTTGTAGACTACTGTGTTTTGGATAACCATGGTTGTCAACATGAATGTGTTAATACCAAGGACTCCTATTACTGTAGATGCCACCCAGGGTTCATTTTAAATCCAGACAAAAGAACTTGTGGAAGTAAGTTGTGATAAAGTTTAATTATGATCAGTTTATACTTCTGTCTTCCATCTGTCAGCAGTAATCCTCCCACTGGTCCTGGGAATGCTGAATAATGCATCAGGTAGAGAAAACATTGGAGTGCCCTGGAAGCCAAAGGTCTTGATAGCAAACCAAGATGTTTTGAGGGGAGGGCCTAAGGATAAAGGTCCTTCCTATGAACAGGAAGCTTTTAACATGAAACCCGGATCTTTTTCAACAACAAAAAGCTAAAGCTTTGCCTTGGATGTCTCTTTGATTATTCTTTTTTTTTTTTCAGCTGGGTAAACACACAAGTCTGTGCAAGACAATTTATAATCAGTTTACTTTGTAAGATGATCTAAAATAATGAGTAGTTTTCCAATCAGAAGAAACATTGCAGTCTGTTTTTCTGTGGATTTTTCTCCAGAGTAGTTCTCTAATGGTGTGACAAAGCTCTGGCAGTATCAGAATCTTCTACCAGGATTCCATGTTTCTACCAGCTTATAATAACTTCATGGCTTTGCTTGTTTGTTGTTTGTCAAATTTGATACCAAGCTAAAAATCAAAAATTACTGGACTTAGGAATGGACATGAAGCGGAGGGATCTGACAGACCAGAAAATATTCATGCCAAGGCCTCCCATAATTGGGAAAACAACCTAAAACCTCCACAGTGTTTAATGTCATAGCTCCTTTTCAGGAAATGTCAAGGGAAAACCTTAATGTACCCTCCTGGTTACCTTTCTTCATAAATGTGGGCTTTGATAAAGAAATATTACTATTGTGCCTGTAAGGAGGCAAGCTCCATTCGTTTTAGATGATTGCTGCTGCTGCCAGTGGTGAATTTAGCCCATATCATTGAATAATATGTTCAAACATTATTTCTGAAAAAATGTATCAATATAGCACTGAATTTCTGTGTTTACCCAGACTCAGGGGCATTTCAGTCCTTCTGATGAGATACTTGGTTAGCCTATAGACTGTATTTATATTGTGTATTATGGTTGATAACTATTCCACTTAATTTGAACATGTAGGAAGAAAACATGTAATCCAGGCTGTACATGTGTTCTTACCATCAAGGGAAAGAGACATACACTTCTCAAAGGTGATTGCTCCCAGTTCTGGCACAAATTTATGTAAGTGCCTGTATTTTCCTTGAATATACAGGGGGTCTGGATGACTTGCCAGACTAGACACATAATTTTTAGATGGTCAGAGTCAGGTGAGATGAAATTTCTGCTTCCCAAGGGCCAGAGTATTTGTAGTGATTAACATCATTTGTAGATTGTATTAGCATTCCCATTTGTCAAGTATCTGTCAGCTAAGGGCTGGCTAATTATACTTCCACGTATTTGAAATCTTATTTTAGTGTGCTTTCCACTGCCCAAGCACAAGTTTTCATTAATTTCTTTGATTTAAGAATTTGGAGTTTAAACAGTGTTTTCTCCTCCAGTTTGAACCAAAGAAAGTCCTTAAAACTGCATAAACATTTCATATGCCTTGACTGATTTTTAGTTTATGGCCTTATGCATTATTTTAACTTATTTAAATTGATGATTCACAGAATGTTGACATCTGAGGGAATATTCTGGGAAAGTAGTATTTCAGGCTTGACCTGTCTCTATCCTCTATCTGTTGCTTGAGACATATTAGGCATAAATTAGCACAATAAGTGACTTACTAAGCCACTGCTCCTTATACTTGATATCCTCTGAGCCTTGTGGATAAATTAAAGCATGAATGAAAGAACTGTGTAGCTCTTAATGCCCAAAAGTCAAGACAGCATGAGAGCTCTTCAGAGCAAAAGTGTCCCTTAGTTCCCACATGTTATGAATCACACTGAGTTTGAGTCTGCATAAATAATGCAAACAAACTACAGATCACTGGATTGAAAATGTCTGCGACTTCAAAACTTCTAACATAAATTTCTACATATTTGGCTTATGTACTGAGTCTCAGGGATGATGGCCAAGTAGTCAAGATTCACACCCATGCCAGACCAGTTCTCTGCACCAGCAAGCAGGCCTGAGGTGCCCACTCCTGAGATCTCCTGATTGTCTCAGAATCCTGACTTCCCTTTCAAAAATAGAAAGTAAGCCTTTATGCTCATGGCTACAAAGAAATGCTTGGAAATAAGTGTTGTCAGTATGGTCATGCATATCTAACAAATGTTTTCTCTGGGAACCATTCCAAAGTTCTTAGAATGAAACACAAGGAGCAGTGCTCATGAAGCCAACCTTTCCAACACCATCAGAATGCTCTATGGCTGGAAGAGCACAGCAAATTTGGTTTATCAGTGAGGCAGGTGGAGGACATTCAAGCCACTATTAAGGAGACTCCTGCCACTCTTGCTGCTCCCCTCAAGAGGACAGATGGCAGCTTCTGCTTGTACTGGTGCTGCTGAGCCTCAACTGTTGCTCTTTACGAAAGGCCTGTTTGAATTCTGGATTCACATAATTTGTAGCTGGGCAGGGCTCTGTTAATATCCTTAATCTGGGCTGTGTTAATGAAGCCCTGTGAAGTGTGTTTTTAGTGTCCGAAACAGAATAGCCTCAAGGTTTCAACAAAGATCATACATATTTTTCAGCCATTGTGGTCATCTTCAGAATCAGTTATCCAGGAAAATCTCTCCTTGAGTGAGCAAGGATTTGAGCAGGTAAATGCACCACAGCACTGCTTAGGTCCAGAAGGCATGCAGCTGCATTCCTCTGGTGCACACATGTGGCTTTATGGGTTCTGTCTCTTTGGTGCCCTCTTGAACAAAAATATATTTTCTAATTTTCATTTTAGTAAACAGATAAGATATCTCCATGTTATGTATATATGTATGTGCATATGCTGTACAAAAAAGCTTTGGTAAAGGAAATGTTAATTAATGTTATCACTGTTAATTAATATACAGACTGATGTTCAGAAATTATAACATAGTCCTTCCAAGTTTTCTTAGGAAATCACATTCCACTTCATTTATTCTGAAAATATAGGTGGTTTATTATCACAAAGGGCTTTCATCATATATAAAGACTCAATTCCATTAACCTGCCATGAATCCAAAGAAAGAACTGTCCATGCCTCTGAAAGCAAATCACCTGTGGGAATAATTAGTTAACTTCTGGGAATAATAAAAACCCCTGAGTTTTCAGGTTGTATAATGAGGTGTTCAAAAGCCTGGATGTTTTTTGAAGTGTGATTTATGTAATTTGTGACTTGTTTATCTACTTTTAGCATTGATGAGGGGTTAGGAGCATTTTTCACTAATATAAATTAACTACACTGACACAATCTAAGTGATGGGTAGACACTGCATCTAAGTGAATGTCAGGTTCGTTGACTTCATCAATAGTGATAAACTCTATAGGGGAAATATCTCAGTGCTTAGTGCACAATTGCTATCCTTTCTAAGTTACTTTACCCACAAGTGGTAGCTGTTTCTAGACTGCTCATCTTCTCTTCCATGGGCATTTCAAATGGAAGAATTGTGAAACAAGCATTCAGAGCTGTTAAAAACATCCACACTCCTGATGACCTGTTTGTCCTGCTGTGATCTAATGAACAGCATACAAAAGTATGTTTGTGTGTTTATTACACGTCATGTCTAACATGCTCTGAGTGAGTAGAGGCAATTTTGATGAGGCAATGTATAAGGCTTAGCTGCAAAATGTTAAGAAATGTTTAAGATTCTAACTTCTCTACTACATGAACTATTTCTGTTCTCTAATAATTCTTTGTACTATATGTCAGGTGTACATCAGTATAGCAGATATTTGGAAAGAAAGAAATATTTTATTTTCATGGTTTGAAACAATATGGTAAAACACCAAAATGGTGCCTAAGGAAATAAAAAATGCAAAAGAAAACAAAATAACTCATTTTTACCTAGTTTATTTCTGAGAAATTATATTACTCACTGACACAAACATTTTTGTTGTTTAGAACCAGACTATTGTTCTCTTCAGGACCATGGTTGTGAACAGGAATGTGTTAATACAGATGATTCCTATTTTTGTCAATGCCAAGAAGGGTTTAGACTTAATCCAGATAAGAAGACATGCAAAAGTGAGTAGTCCTTTGGACATAATAAAGTTAATCTGCTTTTATTTCTTGAACCTGCAGTGAACTGTTTCCCTTTTGAAAGGATGGAAGTTTTCTCTGTAATTAAGGTTGAAACAAATGTTTCTTTATAAACTTGAATTTTAACTGGATGAATCATGCTGGGAAAGTATACATTTCTCTGTTTTTAGATTAATTTGTATATTAGACATTTTTGAAGACTGTTATGAAAACCTGAGAATTGATGTAGGAACCAAAATTACTTATAGTAAGTTCATTACTTATTTGAAACTTTCTGGCCTTGGCTTGTAAAGACGTGAGCAGCTTTGAAATTAAAAAAAAAAAAAAAAACAACACCTTGTTTTACCCAGTTGGTTTAGCCAAGGACAGATACATTTCATCAGCTTGGAAATGTATTAAACAGACAACACATATATCAAAATCAACTTAGAGTCACATACAAAACTTCACCATTTCCTAAAAAAACTGTAAAAAAAGCATTTGCAATGTCAGTGTTATAAACCAGTCACATATGCCACTTACTTTAGAAAGACATACTGTTACAGCTCTTTTTGTTTGGAGGCCTGAAATCACAGCAAATTTCTAATGTGTTAAAGTTTAGAGAGAATATATTCAACAAAATGAAATAGCTGATCTCGTGACTCAGTTGTTGGGGAGAGAAAATTGTACTGATATTTTACGAATAAGAAATTTGTTTGGAGCAATCTAATTCCATTTCTAGACACTCATAAAATGTATCTGGTTTTGAAAATGTATTTTTGTTCAGTCTTAAAGATATGTTCTCACAGAGCATTTTTGTCTGCACAGTGCTGCTTTTGCACTAATCTATGCTATTCTGCTTTTTATTATCTATATGGTATTTTAGTACATTCAGGTTTTTATAGATTCAATAGCCTTGGTAGAGCAAATAGAGCCAATAGAGCAAAAGAACAGCATTCTATAAAACATTTATTGCCAAGGATGTAATTGCAAATTAAAGGCAAATTGTAATTCCCATTTGGGGGATTTTTCCTTATGGGGCTTTGGATTTGGCTGCAAATCTGGTGATGTTTCCAGCATTAGGCTCCTATTCCAAATCTTGTTGTAACAAGGGTCATGTTAGTGAAGCTTGTGAAATAAAACAGAATGTTTGCATATATGCCCTTTTCAGAAATCAGGGACAATAGATGAGGGGTGACAAGCACCAGGCATTCCTCCTTCACCACCACCTGTGACTTCTGATGACTACAGGAGGAGATCTTTGGGGGTCAAAGTGAAGCCTTACATAGCTGAGTGTTTGCAGTCTGCTCTCAGATCCTCATCTCACTGTCAGCTTTAGTAGGTGTCCAAAGCACAGAATCCAGTGTTGTTTAAGAAAAATGAGTTTTTCTAAGCTGTTTTATACTTTAGAAGCCCTTATGGCTGGCTTCAGTTTTTCTCTCCACAGAAGTAAACTTCTGTGCTTTAGGTCAGCATGTCTGTGAACATGAATGTGTTAACATGGAAGAGTTGTTTGTGTGCAAATGTCATCCCAGTTACACCCAAGGACTCCGTGGCGATACGTGCAGCAATGAGTGTGTCTCATGAACTGCAGTGATTAGTTTGCTGCAAGGGAGAGGTTTGAACAGAGTGAGAAAACACTCCTGGGTCCATTTTGAGATGTTTCTGAGTCATGCAAACCTATGTTACTGCAAAGTCCACAAGAAGCCAGGCCTAGTGAAGTAATGCTATAGTGAGATCCCTGATCCAACAGAGAACTAAAGCATCATTTTCTTCAATCCAAATAATTGGGGAAATGTGTTCAGCCATTTCACTCAAAGGCACTGTCTAACACAAAGGCAGTGCTTGCTGCTGAACATCCATATCATTGCTATGGACTGTGTAACCTGCACACCTCAGACAGCTGTATGCTGGTGTGTGGGGACATGAAGAGATCCATCTCTTCTCTGCACCCTCAGTGATCCACTCAATGAGGTGTCCTTTTTCAGAAGAATGTTGCTAAACAAAGGATTGGTATTGCCCCAGAGAAACCCAACAGCACTGCCCACTTGGCATCACCCAGTTTTAGAAAATAGTTTTATTGCAGAGAACCATTTTGCATATCACCTAAAATATTGGCAGCATTTTTCCTCAATGTACTTACGACATACTTTTCCAAAGGAATACTCAGTCACTGAAGTTTTTAAAAAACTTGGTAGGAGAGGGAATAATCATTTTTAAATAATCTGTGATAAAGGCATATTTAAGGTAACCTGGATGAGTTGCAACTCTTTGACAATTATAGTTTTAGACTATCTCAAGTTGAATTTCTAAAAATTAATTTATCCTATGACATTCCTTGTTTGTAAAAACAGTGAGTCTTCCCCATCCTTTCCCCTGCTTGCATTTTTTTCTTTCACACATGTAATAAAGCACATATAATTACAAAATTTACAATGACAATGATTTCCAGAGCTTGGTAATTAGCACCTTTGTGATTACTGCACTCTTTGAAAGAGTGTGTTACAAAATTCATGAGAGCCCCAAATATTTAAACGTTAAAAATTCATGTTGGTGTGGGTGTTTGTATTGAAAAGATGGAGCCAAACAGATGTAATTTTTCAAAGACAATATTTTCTTTTTTTGTTTCCACATTTTTTGTGTGCTCTGAGAAGTTACACAAGCCTCTTTATGATGATGTGAACTCTTGGAAAAAGGAGGAGGTTCCAGCTGGAACTTGCTTTAGCTAGTAAAAACTGACACCTCAGCTTCATTTGTTCAAGCCTACATTGTCTCCCTGTATATAATGGTAAATCTGGACCAATTACTGCAAACTTGTTGCTTAGTTAAATAAACCAATAAACAGAAATATTTAAAATAAGTGATTTAACATTAAGTACAGATTTTTTAAAATGTAAACAAATTGCTGCAGACGTGTCTGTTCACATCTGTAAATGATTTGCAAAGGAGACATGCAAGACTATGTTTGTGTCTGAAGGAACTCCACTACTTTTGATAAAGTTAAGCTAAAGTGATTTGGGCCTATATAACTAAAACTAGCGATTAAAAATCCAACAGTAAAACACTATGAGGAAGTTCAAAGCTTTTTTCCTAAAATGTCCTTTTTCTATACTCACAGAGTCAGCAAATTGCATAGTACATGTGGAAGTGCATGTATCTCACCCTAAAGCTTTGCTGTCCACTGTGAGGAAATGTATTTTTTAAACCAAATTCACACCTCTCTCCCTTCCCCCACCTATTGTCTTTCACACAACTAGTTGCATACAAGACTTAAAAGACATATTCCATTTCATCTTACTTGGAATAGGAAAATCAAAGAAATGGAACATGTTAAGAGAGTCTCACACTCGTAATTTCTGTCTGTCCCCCATGAGGCTTTAACTGCTTAAACCTGTTGGCAGGTTAAAGTTTTAAATTGGTGATTTCTTATCCTGTTGAAAAAAGAATCTAATCTTTATTAAATAATCTGAAGGCCATAATTTCTATTTCAAAAATTACTAATACTCATATTTGCTGCGATAATTTAATGGTGAACAGATGAGAGAGTCCTGCTTTTCAAAGAAGGAAAGCATGATTCTGTGTGTGAGACCAGACTAGGCTTCAGGATTCTCCCTGCTCTCCGCTTTGTGTTAGTTCAATCATATTGTGATTTTTGGCAAAGTAAATCTAAACCAAGTTTGCTATATGCCGAGTGGGGTTGTTGTATTAATTTCACTTAGGTGTTGTTAATTAACTCAGGTTACTCAAGTAGGTGGGGACACTTGCATAAGTAAAAAGCTGGACCAATCTTTTTCCCTTGCATCATGTACTAACTACAGTGTCATAGTTTATGTATCTAAGACACCAATGTGATTTCTTCAATCATTAACACAAATCAATAGGAGTGGACCACTGTGTTGAAAGCAATCATGGCTGCGAGCAACTGTGCCTGAATACAGGTGACTCCTATGTCTGTCAGTGCTCTGAAGGATTTGTCATCAATGAGGACCTAAAAACCTGCTCACGTGAGTCTTGCAAGAACATCCTTTATTTCAGCTCCCTTGGGAAAGGTTTTTGTTTCCATACAGGGAAAAGGACTCACCTTCAATTTAGTCTTACAGTCTGCTTTTCAGTAATACTTTAATAGTTATTTGAAAGCAGAAACAGAAAAAGTATTTAGGAAAGAATACTTGTCAAGATAATTGTTAGTCCTCATATATTCAGAAAAGTTTTGGGAGAGTTATTCATCCTCAGGTTTGAGGACAGTTTTTCAGTCACATGACAAATGTGTCTGACAGGTCATCTGGACAGCAGTATCCCCAAGGCACACTGCCCCACCTTACCTGGGGCATGAGAAGAACTGAGAGTCCCACACTGAGCTTTACATTTAGCATGGGAACCCTTAATAAGTGAGCGGTTGTCCTGGCAGCTCTCCATTCTTTACAAATCTAATGATCATTGAGAATTTATACAATTTCACAAACAGTTGAATGGCCTCCTTCCCTAGAAAAATAATGTATTGAAAGTGGCAGAAAAAGAAGAATATGAGTGCATTTTACCTGTTGACTTTTTATGGACCTCTTTGGTGAGAGTGTTCTGTCCACTTTTTCCAGATTTTGGAGGTACATTATCTTTCAAGATTGTAGAGTGTTGGAGCAGCTCCAGAGTTCACCCTTTTTTTTGCTCTCAGGCACAAAGTTTTAAAAGAAGACAAACTGCAAGTCCTCAGTCATGAAAATTATCTAGAGAGAAGTGAGGCAAATCAGCAAAGACAATTTGCCTTTGTATTTTATTTATCCTTGTATTTGCCTCCATAGCTCCATCCAAAACCTGGACAGACTTTGCTTCTGTCTGCCCCTGCAGCTCTCTAGAAGGGGGCAGACAGTAACACAAAAATATGATTAGTGTACATGTAACAACAGTAGAGTCTACTAAAAGCATTTTTTTTGATATTTATCTGCAGTACCACTGAAAATTTAGAAACAGCTAAATAATGGAGTTTTATCAACTTGGAAACAGAAAATCAGTTTTCCTTCCTAGTAACAAGAGATGATTTTCCATTCCTGAGTTATTTTCCTTCAGGCTGCACTTGGAAACCTATCAGCAGCAGAGTTCAAGAAGCATTTGGACAACATTCTCAGGCAGATGGTGTGAGTTTTGGGGCCGTTCTGTGCAAGGCCAGTAGTAGGACTTTGATTGGTCCTAGCAAGTCCCTCCCAAATCAGGATATTCTATGATTCTATGAAAATGGTGCTCAGTGCAATGAAATGGAGCTCCTTTTCTCATAACCCTGTCCTCATATATATTTAGGAAAGATTTGTCCTATTCCTGAGCTCTAGATGAAATGTTGAAACCTCGTGAACATTTTTAAGCTGCCATGAAGAGAGTTTTGGCACTTTGCAATTTCCTGAATAAGTTGAATTGAAGGGATTAGCATTTAACATATACCAGTCCTAGTGAGAAAACATCTGGGATGTTCTAGTATTATATACACTGGCTCAAGGATCTTAAGAAAGCTACGGGAACACCTAATGGTAACCAAATCTGTATTCTGACAACTCATTACAAAAAAAAAAAAGTGTGTAGCCAATAGACAGTAGCAAGTGCTGCTTGCAAAGTCTCAGGAGCCCTATGTCTTTATATGACAGAGAAGAAGCACTTTGGAAATTTGAGATGAAAAGTGGACCACATTTGATAGTACCTGTCATTTGCAATTCTTTGTAAAATCTTGAATAGTTCAAGCCAAATCCCATTGACATCCGAGAGGTTTTCTTCTTGCTGTCACAGGAACTGGGTCAGGTCCACAAGTGAATTCTCGGGACTGCCACCTTCACTTCAGACAATTTAGAGACTATTTAAAGAATGTTCACAAGGCAGCTTTTATGTCTTTGCCAGTGTTTTATATAAAATCATTGCCAAAGTATTTAGGTTTTTAAATCCACTTTAATCCAATCCAAACTCTGTTTAGTTATGTTAAACACAGAAAAGTATGAGTTCTCAACTCTGCTTAAAGTAAAAAATGAAAAGTAGGACCTCTAGGACCTCTTACATTTTACTGAAGCTTTATAATCAGATGAGAAACTGAATTATTGTTTAAGCAGTTCAATGTATTTATATTTACTTTCTTATATGGAATGCAAATACTAGAGATGAAAAATAATTGAGTCACTATTGGTTAAATTTTAAAATAATTTTGATTGCTCCTACAGGAGTTGACCATTGTGCTCTAAGTGATCATGGCTGTGAACATTTATGTGTAAATGGTGACAGATCTTATACTTGTCAGTGTTTTGAAGGATACAGGCTCCGTAACGATGGGAAAACATGTAAACGTAAGTCATTAGTCAGCAACTCAGAGTCTAATATTACACATGTAGAAGAAATCTGCAAGGTAGGATTGGATTGCCTAAATGTTCAAGGATTTCAAGAGGTCGTATTTCCCCTTTGGTGTCATATTTGCCAGCAGTATGCCAATGTCGCGGATATGCTGGGGCATCAAAAATGGTACTGAATGCATACTTTTAGTCACCTGAATCACATCTTAAACACCAGAGCCATTTAAAAAGTAGCCCTGAAATTGGACAGTTGTGGATCCAAACATACTGGGAGATGTTTGGAGTTGAGATGACTATGATTTTCTTCTAAAATTTCAAGGCAAAAATATATAATGTTTATAAAGTCTTACCCAGCATGAAGCTTGCAACATTATTAATGGAAAGTTCATTTTGTCCAACATGTCCAACAGGATAAGGATGATTGCAACAGAAATATCATAATTGTGTTGCAAATTTGACTACATTACACAGTTATGATGAGTTATGGCAGATATCAAGGAAAAAAATTACAGCAAATTTTTCTCAACTTTTATAGCATAAGTCACCAAGTGACCAAAGAAGAATCATGGATAAGTATTGGAATAACTCATAGGCATTCAGTATTTTGTAACTGCAATCCCCATAATATCTAATATCAACATCTGCTGTTAAGAATTATTTACAGAAAAAATATTAAAGGCATCCAGATATTACCATGATGAATGAAAAGCTCCTTATTCTTAGCTGGTGTTTCTTAACATCACCCTCTTCTGTTACTCTGTGCAGAGACAAATTCTGCCCATCTCAAAAAGTTAGGATATGCTAAAAGCAAGTTAACTTTGAACATACTGCCCTTAACTAACAGAATTTTTTTATATATTAAATTATTTCCAGGTAAAAATGTCTGCAAATCAGTCAACCATGGCTGTCAGCATGTTTGTGTTAATGCTGACAATTCCTACATCTGCAAGTGTCGTGAGGGATTCGTACTGAGAGAAGATGGCAAGACCTGCAGAAGTGAGTGACTGGTATCTGTTGAACCCTTTTGCATGTACATCAGGCAAGGAAGGAAATGGGTATTTTTTACTTCTTACTGGAAAAGAAGCAACAAACTTCCTTTTGACAGCTATATTTCTCTAACATGTTTTCATTCAAAACCTACATTTATATCAATCATTCCCAGGACAGGACATCTGCAAATCAGTCAGCCATGGCTGTGAACATATTTGCGTTAACGAAGATGACTCTTATGTTTGCAAGTGTCATGAGGGTTTTCTGCTGAGAGAAGATGGGAAAACATGCAGAAGTAAGTACTCTGAGAATTACTCACAGAATTTTATTTACAGTATGTAGATCTGAGAAGCATTCGAATAAATACAACAGTTTACTGTCGTAATAAATGAATAGTCTTCATATGTATAATATAGGAGTAGTATTTATATATTTATACATTCAGACCTTCCAAATGCTTGTAAGTGACTCTGTGGACAAAAATAGTGTATTTTAATAGATTAACTGACAGACTAGAAACAGAAAATACTCAAAAATGTTCAGGTACCAAGAGTTAAAAGTGTTTCCCTAAAATTTACCCTATTTATTCCAGTGGTATCAGTAGACCTAATGAAAGCTGTTACTTCTCTCTGCATGATACATTTGCTGTAGATGTGCTTTAACCAAATCTCATCAACTGTTCTCAGATAAAGACATTTGCAGTTCAGTTCACCATGGCTGTGAACATGTTTGTGTTAACGCTGATGAGTCCTACATCTGCCAGTGTTATGAAGGATTTGCACTAAGGGAAGATGGAAGAACATGTAGAAGTAAGTATCCTGCTCTTTAGTAGATTTTGTTTATAATCTCCACATTTGTAGATATATTTTAAATATGGCAATCTTATTTTTCAACAGATAAAGATGTCTGCAATTCTGTTGACCATGGCTGTGAGCATATTTGTGTGAATACTGATAGTTCATACCTTTGCCAGTGCTATGAGGGTTTTGTATTGAGGGACGATAAGAAAACATGTAAAAGTAAGTTATTTTAATGTTACTATATTTTTTATATTCAGACATCCACAGGAGAAACATATTATTTAGAGGCAGTTCTTCTTAATTGAGATTTTTCCTTGCAAAAAGGAGAATAAATTCTGTATTTACTAGCAGTTTACTCCTGTTAGTCTTTAAAGTCTTGGAAGTGTTCTTATTTATCAAACTGTAGTAAATAAAATGTAAATTATTCCTAGATAAAGACATCTGCAAATCTGTCAGTCACGGCTGCGAACATCTTTGTGTTAATGGTGATGATTCATACACTTGCCAATGCCATGATGGATTTGTACTAAGGCAAGATGGGAAAACATGCCGAAGTAAGTAGTTTATTAATAAAAGAAGAAATTTAATTTTTGTCTTGTTAGAATATTATTCACTGGTTCATGGTAGCCAGAATGGAATATTTTTCTCTATAGATCATAAGACTTGTCTGAATACAGGATTGTTTGAACCAAAGCTACATTTCAGAAAAATCAGCCAATTGTAAGGTTTGAATGTAGGTTTTAAAATGTAAACTCCATTTCCAAATTAAGTATACTGAGTTTTAATCTTGAGCATAGGATGTTGCTGCATTTTACTGTACTGGGTTGAAGTTCTAATTACCACTGTGTTCTTCTGTCTATATTCATGCAGATCATGTCTTAACTTGTTCTGTAACCTCTTAGCATGTTCTTTTGTAAATAATAAGCAAATGAAACTCCTTCAGGCTTTTTATGTTTTCTAATCTTTTTATAACTTGCTTCTTGCTCCCCTAAAACCTCTGCTGTTTATCAGCATCCTTGTGGATGCACCACAGTGAAAGAAAGTCTTCTAATAGGAAATTCAGCAGGGTCCAGGGCAGAGGAACAATAACGTATCTAATTCTTATTTGGATCTACTTAATTTTTTTTTTATCATTTATCTTTTGCTTAATATTTTTTTTAATAAAAGATAGTGTTAGTCTCTGACCAAAATATTCTGCTAGTACTCATGTTCAATTAGTTATCTACCATGATCAAAAGTTATTTAGGAATCTCAGCATTACAGGTGTCCCATGTCCTGTAAGTACAGCCTTCATTCTTTGTTTCTAAATGTATATCCTTAATTCTGGCTATTTTAAAATACATATGATTTGCTGTTACCCAAAAAGATTCATGTTACCTTATATCAGCAGCTGCTTTATATTTATTTGCTAGTCTCTCAGAAGTGGAGTAATCTGCAAACTTTGTTAGTGATTATTTTGTGTCTTATTCTGGGCTGTCCGTAAAAATATTAAGTAGTAGAGAAGCAAGGCAAATTCTTAAAGCTACTTAATAGTCACCCATCCACAATTGGTTCTGAAGACCTTTCTAGCCAGTGTAAATCCACATAATGTTGATTCTGTAGTCTGTTTCTTTAATCAAAATAATACCAAGACTGCTGCCTTTTTGAATGCTCCATTGTATGAACAGAATAAACTTTAAGAAACAGCCTCATCAGCAATTAAGACATTTATTTCATTTTTCCAGGATTTATTTTTCCATAACACCAAGTTGATTGATATTATTCCTCTTTCTTTGATTTTACTCTGACTCAAGTTCCACATTATCTGTTGCATTATTTTAATTCAGATAAATGTCAATCTGGCAGGCTTACAGTGAACTACTCATCTTTTAAAACGCTGGAACCACAGTACTTTTTTCAGTGTGTACACATACACTGGGAATGGAGAGAACTCAGTGTTTTGGGGCCTCCTCTGAGTTCTAGGAGCTACTGAAAATTAACACTAAGCATACAAGATATTCTTCAGAAACCTCTTTTGCAACTCTCTGCTGCAAGTTATCTGGAGTTTCTGATTCAAAAATGTGTGTGTGTTCAGTAGATGCTGTGTGACCTACTTCACACAGTGTGAAACTCTTCACTCCAACAAGGTCAGCAGTAATCTATTTCATAGGTTCAGATCTGAATACACCAAAATGTTTTATATTTCTGCATGAAGATTAGCAGTTCTACCTTTCTGTCTATTAATTAATAATACATTGTTAGAATGCCTTTTGTTTCTAATAGTATCTAAATAATGTACTCATACTACCCTTTATTTGGTTGGCCGTGCACCCCCTTGTCCTTTATCTTATTATTTCAGTGGTTTTAAATTCCTAATATTTTCCCATTCAGTAAATACAGTGAATGTTCCTTTCTTTAGTCATTTTTCAAATCTTATAGATGTTTTCAACTTCAATTTCTAGATTTTTAACTACCCTGGCATTCTTTTTGGATTGTGAGACTACATTTTTGGGGGGTGTCTAATAAAATAACCTTAAATAGTGCAATCATTGATGGTTTTTATTACTAGTATTATTTCCCCCTGCATCCCAAAATAGTCTGCCTCATACTTACTTTCAGCTATGTAAAATTCATCCTTCTGAAGTAATAGCTATGTCTGCTGCTAGTTTGTATTTTATTCTGTTTATAAGCAAATGTTTCTGGGTAGTACACAGATGTGTATAAGCAGATGCTAATTTTTACTTATGTTGTAATTTCTCCCTTATCCACTATGCCTGGATCTAGTTTAGATTGCCATGTCTTAAATTTAATTATTTTTGATTTAGAATATTACAACTATGTAGTAGTTTTTGGAATTTTTCCTTTGGTAGCAGGAGACCCCCGTGAAATTTGGGACAGGTTGAAATTTTCTAAAAATATAAACCTCAGGAGACAACTTGAACTTGGCTCTCAGGAGGCCACTTTTTGTGTAAAGGTAGTTCTCCATTAGAAACTAATATTTCTTTTGTGTTGCATGAAGAAGAAAAGGGGAATGTTGATAGGTGGCTCCACTTTCTTCTGCACTTTCTGCCCATCTATCCTTTTTGAAGAGGTTTTAACCAAATGGTTTAACATTGCAGTCATACAAGTCCTCGCGTCAATTTTCAGCAATCCAGTTAGATTTTGTTTATAGTCTTAAACAAGTAGTTCCTATTCTTTCAGGTTTTGTTTATGCAGACTCTTGGCACTGATATATAGATGTTAAGAATTATGGTTAAATCATGTTCTCTGGTGTTTTTCTTAGTTTTGTTTTTACCAGCATACATTTGTGCTAAATGACTGTACTAAATTATTCCCTCATTTCACTCTTAGTGCTCTTAATGTAAAACCCTCCTCCTCCTTAATCTAGTCAGATCAATCCTAAAATGGTTTATTTTCAGTTGGACGTCATCCAAACTATGAAGTTCTGGTCAGATAATACAGAATAGATACTATACTCAGTGTAAGCTAAGATGTCCATCATTTAATTAGAAAGAGATTTACTTTCAGTTTGCAAGCTTCCATCTTTTTTTGCTCATGGGAGTGATCCCCCAGTCTTTGTATTTATAAAAAAAATCTTTAACTAACAAGCCACATAAATATTATCTAACTATTCCCAGGCAAAGATATTTGCAAATCAGTCAACCATGGCTGTGAACATGTGTGTGCTAGTGCTGGTGATTCATTTGTTTGTAAGTGCCAGGAGGGATTCCTGCTAAGAGAAGATGGAAAAACTTGCAGAAGTAAGTAGTCTGATCTTTATCAACATACTCTTTGTCTGCAGCTCGTGATTGTGTAGAAATGCACTAACCAACAAAAGCTGTCATCTGTTTTCAGATAAAGATATTTGCAAATCAGTCAACCATGGCTGTGAACATGTTTGTGTTAATTCTGGTGATTCATATACCTGCAAATGCCATGATGGGTTCCTACTGAGGGAAGATGGGAAAACCTGCAGAAGTAAGCAGCACAGGAACTTAACTGGATGAATTACACATAAAATAATGAAGACCTCTGCTGATCTGTGCTGACTACCAACTCTCCTGTTTGCAGACAAGGACATTTGCAACTCAGTTGACCATGGCTGTGAACAAGTTTGTGTGAATACTGAAGATTCCTACATCTGCCAGTGTCATGAAAAATTCATACTGAAGGAAGATAGAAAGACATGTAGATGTGAGTAGCCTGAGCTATAAAAGTATTTTTATTTGAAGCTTTCAAGTGTTGTGGGTGTGAGTGCACACGTGTATGTTTGTGATTTCCAAATATTTGGGCTGGTTTAAAAAGGATACCATCTCTCCATAACAAGCCTCACCTCACAAACCCCATCCACTTTTCTCAGATAAAGATGTTTGCAACTCAGTTGACCACGGCTGTGAGCATATTTGTGTTAATACTGGTGATTCCTATGTCTGCAAGTGTCATGAAGACTTCATACTGAGGGAAGATGGAAAAACTTGCAGGAGTAAGTTATTTAATCTTTGTTTTGTACTTCCTGATCTGCTAATGAAACATACTATGCAACAATAATGTGGTTTTTGTGTTTTTATAACAAATCAGCTTCATAAAAGTGAGCTCCTTCATGAAAAATTATAGCCAATTTTTTTATATTTTGTGAAATTTATCTACTTAGCTAACTGTGCTAAACACAATTTTCATTATTCCAAGGTATAAATGTCTGCAAAACAGTCACCCATGGTTGTGAACATGTCTGTGTTCCAACTGGCGATTCATACATGTGTCAGTGTCACAAGGGATTTATATTGAGGCGAGACAGGAAAACATGCAGGAGTGAGTAGCTGAAACTTTTATGGGGAATATGTTTTTCAGTCTTAAAAGAAATAACACATTTTCACTCAAAGCTTGTTCATGACAGTTTTGTATTTGAAAAATGGTCTAATAAGGGGATTCTCCTAACAATTCTCAGATAAAGACCTGTGTAAATCCATTGACCATGGCTGTGAACATGTGTGCATTAATAATAACAACTCATACAGCTGTCAGTGCCATGAGGGCTTTGTCCTGCGACAAGATGGGAGAACATGTCGAAGTAAGTAATTCATTATGTCTGTCAGCCCCTCCTCTCTGGCATTGCTACATTAATGAACAAAGATATTGTACTCCTTTGTCATATGTTCTTCAGATATCATGTTTGGAGTCTTTGGATTTATAAAATGTTAAATAGAATACAGGTAAATACTTCAATTTTTCCTAGGTAAAGATGTCTGTAAATCAGTTGACCATGGTTGTGAATATGCTTGTGTTAATAATGGTGATTCCTATATCTGCAAGTGCCAGGAGGGATATGTACTAAAAGAGGACCAGAAAACATGCAGAAGTAAGTATATTTATATAGAACACATTTGTTTCTTTTATTTCTAAAATCAATTGACCTCACTTCAAAGAGATTATAGAATCATAGAATGGTCTGGGTTGGAAGGAACCTTATTATTATAAAGATCACTTAGTTCAATCTTCCTGCTGATGGCAAGGACACCTCTACTAGACCAGGTGTCAGCAAGCCCAATCCAGCTTGGCTATGAACACTGCCACAGCTTCTCACTTCAAACATGATATAGTATTTGAAACCCCAGGGCATACGTATGTGGCAGAAAATGTCTCAAACAATGAAATTGATGTTCTCTTAAGGAAAAATCTAGCAAATTGGAAGAGTTGTTTTAGTACAATAATAATTCTTTTGAAACATCAGGAAAAAGCCAAAGGGGAATCTTATTATCAAGGAATGTACATTTTAATCAGGTTCATGTACCGTGGGTCTTTTATCTTTATATACTATATTTTAAAATCCTATTAATTTTATTTGCTTATCTTCCAACATAACATGCATTTATCTGATCATCTCTTAATACTTGGAGGAGAAATTCTACTTGAACTCAGTAAAAACATTTATTCTGCCAAAAAGGGATGCCTTAGTTGAGGAGACTGTAATTACCAAAAGAATGGTAACAATCCTAACTGACACCATGAACCATGAACTGCTGCCCTTTCTTGACTTGTGCAGTAGTATTGATATGTATATTCATTGCATTACCATGCAGTAGTAGTATATGTGTATTCATTGTATTTTCATCACCTTATTACATGTGAGGTGTCTTTTCCTCAGATGACTGCAGAAAGGAGTTCTTGAGCAGTTTTAAAATAGATATTTTCTAAGAAGAAAAGTCCAGGCTTTAAAGCTGAAAATTCCTGTTTCATACTTTGACTTGGTAACAAACATCTCCAGTAATTTCTGCAGAGTAATTTTTGCTGCACAGTTCTCTTTTATATAGTGCTTAAAGCATTCTCCCTGTACAAAGATCAGAGATGAGTGGAGGTCAAAGTTTATTTGGTCCAGACTAAGAAGCAAATCTTACATTCCTTAGTATAGCGTATTTTCCCTGGAAGCTACATTGATCCAATTGGAACTGAATACCTCTGCAGCTAGCCTTTGCACAAAGCACAGTAATCTCTGCCTGCTGAAGGCAATTCCTTTCCAGAAAAAAAAAAAAAGAAAAAAAAACAAAAAAAAAACCCCAAACAAACAAACAAACAAAAAAAAAACAAAAAAAAAAAACCAAAAAAAAAAAAAAAACCAAAAAACAAACATACCAAACAACCCACCTGGTAGAAGCAGTCTGCAGCTTGGAAGACATTCTCCAATCTCTAAATTCCCTAACCTCATTATTGACGTCCAGTGCCTACCAACTACTCTGATTTTTGCATGTGCATTTACCAAAAAGTATGGGAAGTAACAAATTTTACAAATTTGCAGGTCTTCTGACAAACTCCCAGCTCTAATGGTTAAACCAGAAAAGATTAATTGCAGCAATATATAAATCTTCTAATTACATAATTGGTAGACACAAGCATAAAATCCCTTATCTAGCCAATTCTCATCCTCGCAATAATTAATTTTTTTAAAACTATTTTATAACTCCTGCAACAGAAATTCAGCTTCAATGATTCTCTTCCATGTCTCTCAGTGCTGACAAATTTGATAAATGCAAAGTTAGCATACAGTCTTATCTCTGGAAGAAAATGATGGCAACTCTGTCTATGTGCTAGCTATATGTTCTTCAGTTCTCTCCACTTAATTCTAAACATTTGCTGATTGTTGCTGCATTTTAAAGAATTGTAGTATTCTGCAAAGCAGAATATGTCTCAGTAAATATTCACTGTGGTTATAACTTTGTAAAATTCTCAGTCATAGGCCCACACTTAGCTTTTGACACGAGCTGTACACGACATCTTCAGACACGTTGGCACAGTAGGACAAGCCAGGAACAGGCTACTTTAGATGATCCCCGAATTTTTTCCAGGGTATCCGGATCACTTTCCCAGCCTTGTGGGGGTTTCTCTTGATCTGTACACTCTGTTGCTCATTTCACAGGATGCACTGAAGGCCCAATTGACCTGGTGTTTGTGATTGATGGATCAAAAAGTCTTGGAGAGGAAAATTTTGAAATTGTAAAACAATTTGTCTCAGGAATCTTGGATACACTTGAGATTTCACCCAAAGCTGCTCGAGTTGGTTTGCTTCAGTACTCCACTGAGGTTCATACAGAGTTTACATTAAGGCAGTTCAGCTCAGCCAAAGACATGAAGAAAGCTGTGTCACAAATGAAATACATGGGCCGAGGTTCCATGACAGGACTGGCACTGAGGCAAATGTCTGAGAGAAGCTTCACAGAGGCAGAAGGAGCAAGACCATTTTCAGCAAATGTCCCTCGAATCTCCATTGTGTTTACGGATGGACGGGCTCAGGATGAAGTCTCTGAGTGGGCTACCAGAGCAAAGCAACGTGGTAAGTAGAGATATTTTTGGTGTCTCATTCTAAAAGGCAAATACTGTTAGAAATAAGACGTAGTACCAGTTTGGATGTGCTAATCTAGAGGTGTTTGCCAAAGCAATCTGGCCAGTACAGTGACAGTGACCACTGTTCTGCACATCAGATCTTTTTGTTCACAAGGGCCTTTGCTGCCTGCCATGTGCATCATCCCCACAGCAGGACTCATGGGGAGTGCCTCACCACAGGCAGTAGTGCCACCCACCTGGCATGCCCTGAGTGCCCTGAACGTATCCTCTAAGGGTAGACATTTGATACAGAGACTTGGGAACACTGGGAACTTCATCAAAAATTCTAGGAAAACAATAAAAGAAGCTGTCTCTTCAAAATACAGCAATCTATTCTTGTGAGAAATACTACAGTAATAATTTGCTATATTTTTGTTTATAGGGCATATTCTTTATTTTTAACCAGTTTTATAGTACTAATGTTGTTCTGGAAGGAAGATGACTTTTTTGGAAAGAATATAACTGTAGTGCTGTCTATCTTACTGTTTCTACATGCCTATATGCTGAAATGTGACTGAAAACTGGTGATTTTTAATTTCTAATATGTTTGGGTAGAAATCCATCCTTTAGAACACCTGTACCACAAATCAGAATCTTTTCATCTGTTTAGCAGAGTGAACTGAAAATTTTAAAAACTTGCCAAGAAAAGAATCTCTTTTTTCTTTGCTATTTTTTTTTTTTTAATGAGAAACTGCGTTAAGAACCATGGCTGATGGGCCACAACACAGAGAAAATAGCCAGACTTCAAAAGATTTTGGCCATCTTTTTTCTGTGCTTGTTTTATTGATTTGACATATTAATCAGAATTTGATACATGATTAGTAGAGCATTGATCAGGATCGATACCTCTCTGTAAGGAGAAAAGGGAAAAACATTCAAGGATATGAGAAGGGCACGTGCTAACAAGAGTGCCATTACAATGAAAGATATGGTGATCTTAAAATTACTTTAAAAACCCCAAACATTTACAGGCTTACTGGTGAGATGAAACTACATGGAGGATTTACAGAAGAAGGAAAGAAGCACAAACCAACTTCCTTACTTGCTGAATGAAACCTCAGCTCTGGACTGCTTACACTGACTGCCATGTTACAAGCCAAACCCACTCCCTGTGTAATTGCAGCATAACCAATAGAGTAATGCTCAATATGAAATGGACCTTGAATACTTTATCACCGATATCCCCAAGTCTTTAAATAGCAATAACTTCAGCATGACTGGTGCATTCATTCAATTGAATTAGCTTCTGGTAAACACTTTCCTTTCCTGGCTAAAGTGCAATGGTAGGCAGATTAATGAAGAAAAGTAAGGAGATGTTAAAAGTTAAAAACTTGGAAAATGCATATTTTGTGGTATTATCAGGCCCATGATTCTTCAGCAAAAAGGTTAAAAGTTGCAATTCAGTGAGTGTGCAGCAGTTATCACCTCATGTTAAATAATGATATCAAACCTCCTCATCTCAAGTTTTATCTGAAACAAACCAGAGAAGGCAGCTTCTTCTCTTGAATCATGTAAGAGCTGTGAAGCTCATAGCTGTACTATGAATCACAAAATCAGTACTTGCTGTGGACACTTTCTAAGCCAGAACTGATATAAGGAGAAATGTTGTATCGGATCATATGCTCATGAACATAAAAACATAACTGCTGACACAGAGATTACGGAAGATCTCTATGTTTTGTAGTTATTGCTTGTTTAAAATTTATCTGGTGAGAGGGCTCTGGACCACTTCCTCCTTCCCTGCTTCCAGAGTTAAGAAAACTACACATCCTCACTTACCTTCTCCCTAGTACCTCTGCTGTGGAAATACTTGTCCTGAGCATCCCTGTTGTAAGGCTTTTTCTTTCCTAGCCCTATAAAGTTCTTGTTTTCCCATTCTTACCCTCCTATGTGGGCCTTCCAGCCTGTTAGTGCCCCTTAGAGAGCAAGAATCAAGTTCAATTGTGCTCTGAGGATTTCAATGAAACACGTATTTTTCTGAAAAATTACTGCCATCTTTCAGGATTCTGCCCCATTTGCTAATATTTAACAGGTTTTCCCATCAACCCAGTAATCAGCTGTATTGCATATACCCTACAGACACACACAAACCAGGGACTTGTAGTGCAGTTGTGAGGCTGAACTGTGTGATTCTCTTGCATTGTTTGTAATACTCTTTCTGGGACCATTTACTATCAGTAGTGGCCAGGCAAGTGTCATCTCTTTAACACAAAAACTGTATATCAAATTACAGCAAACAAGAGAGTTTCTGCAAATCTCCCAGTAACTAAAGCACTAAAGCATATTAAGCCTCTTCACTGATTTTAAAGTTACATATAATATACATTTCTTGGGCTCTCCCTTTCTCTCTTGTTTTCCTTTCATGGATGAACAAGTGCTTAGAATTAGAACTGCTGAAATAATAAGTATGTGCAATTTCTTTTTAATCCAGGTATAATCATCTATGCCATTGGAATAGGAAAAGCAATTGAGGAAGAACTGCTGGAAATTGCATCTGAGCCATCATATAAACATCTCTTCTATGCTGAGGATTTCACAGCTCTGGAGGACATAAGTGAAGAGCTAAGAGCCCAAATCTGTGAAGGTAACAAAATCCCATTTTCCTTGAGATGGAAGTGAATGCTTTCAGGTGTTTTGCTTTTTGGATTTTTCTGCCCTTTAATACATGAAGAATATATACTGTTAATCCATCACTGGGTAAATGTATTGTAATTATCTTCCCTTTATTTTCATGAAGGTTGCATAAGATGTACAATTCTATGCCTTGAAGAATCAATTGCTTCTTCTCTTTTCTATCTCTAAGGTTGAGTCAGCCATGAATTGAACCCCACTCCAGCAAATAAACATGATCTATTTCATTAGGAATGTGGGAAAATAATCAGGGATTTGTAATATCTTAATAAGAATTAAAAAAAAAAATAAAAATCCTAAGACCAGCAGCAAAAACCTAAACCACAGCAAAATAAATCATCAAGAGCTGTTGTGTGTATTTATAGACTAAAAATAGTTCATTGAACATACATTCACAGCTACAAAGAGTGGATTTCAGTTATGCATAAGCTCTGAGTTTTGTTACACAATATGAAAGGTTTGTTTCAGAAAGCACCCTTCTTTGTTCTGGAACAAACAGCTTGTATATAAACATTCCCAGATGAAGTTTTGTAAGAGGAAGGGGGAATCTGAGCTGAGATGAAAGCTATGGAGCCAGGGAAAGGACAGCAAGTCTCTCCCACTCATACATTCCCAAGACTCAGTATTTTTTTTGTACATTCAAACTGGTACCTGAAGCAAAATTCAGAAACAACATATGGAATGATGTTAGCTGTAAGACTAGAATTGTGCAAGATTATTTAATTTTCACTAGATTTTTTTCTGGCTGTTTTTCTTGGAATTAAATGCAAACAGATTTTGCCCTTTTTTTTTCTTTTACATTATTGTATAAAATTAGCTGCAGGACATTTCTTTATACAGATCTCAAGAAAGAATCTGTAAAAAAGACTTTAAGGATGTTTCTTAGCTTGCGTACTCTTTGTCCTTCAGTCCTAAGAGGTCCTAGTTTCATCTTTCTGAAATACTAAATAATATAATAATATAAAACCAAGTCAGTTCAATTAACCTTATTAGGCAGATAATCTTCCAATGACAGCATGTCATCTTAAAAGCTTTTGGAGAAGGCAAACCCAAAACTATCTGGCAGCCAGAACAATAATTCTCACTCATTAGCAAACCCCAGTACAATAACTCTCACTGACCAGCAAACCCCAGAGCTCAGTGATGGAAACGCATCCTTCAGGTACCCACAACAGTGGTTAGCAACCACAATTTTTTTTCTCCTTTTAACTGCATTATTTACAATATGAAAAAATAAGTAAATCCTGCCCCTTTGTGGCAGTTTCATGTCTACACCTCCAGTAACTGGGCAGCACTGGTGCTTCAGCTTCTGTCCTCCCCCTCTCTCAACAACAGGCAATGAATGCCTCACACCTGTGAACTGAGGACTGACCCAGCCTTGTTTTTCTGGACACTCCAGGACTACCTATTACTCATCAACTCATTCCACCAGAAATTCTGCCTCCAAACCTGTTACACAATCTAAATGTTATTTTTTTGATTCCTTCTGTTGTATACAGTGCAATTTTTCTCCTCTGCAATAGCAATGACTTTTATCTTTACTCTAGCTTTGGTCCTTAGCTGAGGTCTGCTGAGGCTCCACCTTGTAAGGACAGGAGGAGATCCTGTCCTCATGGACTCCACTGAAAGAGCCTCTCATCCCTAATCCCAGCTGTAGATGCACCGCCTGTTTCCAACTAATGTAGAAGTCCTCCAAATGTTTTTTTTTGGGGGGGTTAGGCTTTCTTTTATTCTGCAAGAAAGCATCTGCCTTGTAAAATAGCTGCTGATTACTATTAATTATTCTTGATGACTAGTAGTAAAGGCAAAAGTAGGAGGTTTTTTTTTTCCTCTTGCCTCTTATTAAAAGGCATTCAGTCGGAAGGTTCCCATTCACTGCCTTGGTTAATTTTAATTTCTCATCTGACTGGAAGCACTAACAAGGCTCCAGCAATGTCATACATACTCAGTATGATTGCACCTTCAGTCCTGAGCATGTGCATTATGGGAGCTTTTAATTACATGGTCATATACTATTTTTGTCACAAGACCCCAGCCCTGATCAGATAACAGTACTCAGCAGCCAGCTGGTTAACATTCTGTTCTCCTTCCAAATTGTGGATCGTTATCAGTTCAGCAAATATTTAGACAATGCTTTTGATGAGACTTTTCCAGAGTCTCCTCCTAACAAATTAATTGTGTTTTATTACAAATCAGAACACTAAAAACGAACATCCAACTTCAGCATTGTTCCCCAACAGATTTATTCATTGCACTGACTTTACCAAGGGATTCAGGGTGATCAGCCTCTGTCACTATTTATGTGTTTATTCAGCTTCACAGAGGCAATGAGATCAAATATCTCAGAGCTCCAACTAGTTTCTGAAGCCTGAAGAGGAGTTTCTTAAATGCCCAATTCCTATTCCAAACTGGAGACCTCCTGCCACACCTCTACCAGTGCATCTGTCATTTTCTGTCCCTAATTACGTGTCCATACCAGCCCAGTGTCCAAAGTTCAAACATTTCAGGTCAGTTCCTCTGCCCTTCTTAAACAACCCTCTCATTAGCTTGCAGCTCCTGAGCAACTTCTTGAGCAAGTCGTGACCCAGGGTCAAACACTCAAGATTCATCTTACCTGCTGCAGCTCTCCTACAACAGACATCTTCACTATCATTGTTCCCACTTGATCATTCTTCAGCTAGGCTCTGCTTCTCGTTTGTTTAATTCCCTTGTGATCTTATCCCACATCTCTCTGCCCTGAACTCTTCTCCAAAATCTGAGTTCCTTCTAGCAGCTGGTTCCCATGCAGACTGAGATATCTATACCTGTATCTCTATATAAATATTGTAGTTCTGCTGCCTGATCTCTGGACTTCTTATTCAACCACTCATCTGTTCTTCTCTGATATTCATGCTAAGTAATTCCAACCTCCACTCAAAAGGGCCTCATCTCCTCCCCAGTGCAACTTAGCACAGCTGTATATTATTATGCATCTGTCAAAACTGACTAAACCAGCAGGGACCCCAATAGTTATAGCAAACCTGTATGTCACAGAAGCATCTTCCACCTCCCTACTCCATCTTCATGGTGTATCAGGCAAGTTTGCACTGTCATCTTTTACTCCCATGCATTCACTTCCAGGGAAGGAGCTCTAGGTTCCAGAGGAGGGGATGTGTCCCAGATGCTCCATCACCCTGGCATGATCAGTCACGTGGTACAGTTGTTAAATACCTGCTCTTAGCTCCTCTGGGCCATGGCGGGCTCCGGAATCAGTGGAGGACGAAGTGTTCATTTCCTAGCGAAGGACCAGTCCTAAGGAACCGCAGCTGCCTCCACTCTGCCCTCTGGGGGCAAGAAAGGGGCAGGGCACACAGTGGCTGAGGTTCTGCCTCGCAACAGGTTTTGTTTCCTCTCAATTTCTTGACTAAAAAGTTCAGGGTGTGGACTCTGAAAGAAATCCTTACATTTTAAAGGCCGTGCTTCATGAATTAGAAATGTGTATTTTTGCTTACAACTGCAGTGTATCAAATAGACTCTGCTGCACCCTTCTTACCTAAAAACTCCCAACTCCCTGATCAGTATTTCCCATTATAAAGAAGAAAACTGAGGGACAGGAAGCAGCTTTTTCTTTCTCCAAGCAATATTATTATTCAGTTCACCCCAAAGGATAATGAATGATAATGAAACATGAAAGAATTTTCACAATGGGAGACAAAGTAGATTGCTGTCATTTCAGATTGCTTCACTATTACTAAATAATCACTTCTGGTTTTGGAGGAGTTCTTCTGATAGTCTGAGTTGAAGGGCAAATTGTGGAGTTTCCATCAACACTGGACCTCTTCTAAATAGCACAGGTATGAGGCATTCTCCGTGTGTTAGGAGAGACAAATATCAAGCTACTGGCAAGAAACATCTCCAATTCTAGAGAATGTGAACATTTTTATTGCTCCTTTTGTGATATCATTTCCTTTGGAAATTTCTATCTACCAGCCTTGAAAGAGTCACCTCACCAGCAGGATGCATCATCTGGGAGGCTTCATAAGACTGGTCCACAGCCTTCAGGTTGGCTGTTTTAACTCAAGTGTCCTCTCCTGCTGCCTTTTCATGCTGCCTTCTGTAGAGAACTTTCACAATTCAGCTAAAATGGTTTATCTCATGTCCCTGCCTCCTCGCCCCTCCAAGTCACCCTGCAATGTGAAAAATGGAGATTCACTGTAACAAAAGCATGGCTGCATGCTTCTTACATCATCTGAATGAAATACTTCATGGGGAAGCTTGTATTTCAACACTGTGCTTCACACTTTAAGCATGTTCAGCTTTCAATCACTTCTGTTTCTCACAAGAACATTCACAATTCCCTTTCAGTTCTGCAACCCACAACTTCTATCATGTATAAAGTAAATACAGCCTAACAGCCTGGTTCCTTCTTATCTTTGTATCGCTAATCCTTTCCTTGAATGATCCTTACTGCAATTAGTGAGATTACTTACTAATTAGGGAGAACTCAGTGCATGTGAGTAGAAAAAAAAAAAATTATAATTTAGTGGGTCTGATTTTTAGAGTTTTGGGGGGTTTCCTGCAGGACCTGAATCAACCACAATAGCCATCACAGATGTCATTGACTGTCCACATCTTGCAGTACACCACAAGTATCTTTTTGAAGACAGTCACATCCACTCAACAACAGGTAATCGGGTTCCCTTTGTTTAGAATAACCCAGACTGTTCTTTGAACATACAGGACTACACACTGTATACTATTTTCCAGTACCAACAGAATGTGCCTCAGGGCGTTCCTGAGGATGTTGACCTGTTTTGAGAACAGGAAGCTTTATTAAACCTGCTCTGCATTTATAATGCCCTGTCCATTCCTCCCCATCCTCTTCAATTTATTCAGCATTTAGTCTATACTTAAGTGTTTCTGTTTTTCAGCAAAAGCCTCAAAAGATAATGACCAGTGCAAATGTGAAAACCTTGTGACATTCCAGAACTACGCAACCAATGAAGTAAGAAAACTCACCCAGCGATATATCCTTTCTGAGTAACTGTTTCTTACAGGTAAGTTAAGAAAGGCAGGTTAAAACAAACTGGTTTTGCATCAAGTCTAATCTGCCTCCATAGCTAAAATCAGTTTATTGTAAAGAAAATCTAAACTATGTAATAGTTAGTTTCCAAGGAGTAAGGCCTTTAACTTTTAATCTGCTTCTCCTTCATAGAAGGGACCAAAATATTAACAAGGATCTTGAATTTTAATAACCCCTTACAGTAAACACCTTAAGGAACAGCAAAGAAACAACTGGTTAAATTCAAGACTAACATGCTTTGCTTTGGGTTACTTCTTCAGATGCTACTGAAATAGCATTTACTGGCTACAGGTGTCAGAGTACAGGAGATGTTTCCCTGATGAACTCCTTGGTAAAGCACCATATGCAGTGAGTCATTAAAAACCATACTCTAGATGAAATCAGAGGACTCAGGTTTGCTTAATCTTGCATTAAAAGAAATGCAGATAAAAGCAAAGTGCAGATCACTACCTTCTGCCATCCAGTTAGTCTATTTCAAGGGAGCTGCTAGTGCAGGAGCCTTTACGCTGCCTGCAATGTCCACATCTCAAGAAACAACAGCAGTGAAGTGGCAATACAACTCATCATGCACTATTTACGCAGCAAATTCCTGTTTTCATCATGAAAGCTGCTTCTGGTCAAATGAACACTAAGAAAACATCATCTACTTGAGTTGTGTAACCATGTGCAAGAGCAGTAAGCACTTATTCTCTGCACAGAAGAGTGCAGTGATACCAACAGCTCATCACTTTGTGCTTCCTAGACAGGAACAGCTTCAGACTGTGAACAGTCTGTCCAGAGGGAGGCAAGCAGAGCCCTAAGGGGCTGGTAACCTTATGCAGAACATTGCCTACCAGTTTAGACCTTCCCTGCAGCAGCCAGCAATCCCTCACCTTCCCAAGGGAATCCTTTGGCAGACACTTTAAGGAATTATGTTCTAATCACTTGATTAAATTATGCCATGCAAAGCACATTTCATAAAGGAGGAGAAAGCCATCATGTACGGTTATTGCCAGGTGTTTCAAATGCTCATCAACATACATACTCCTCTGATGGGACTTCTTCAAACAACTTTGAAGAAAAATTTCTAGGTAATTTCCCATGTCCTTAAGTGTTATATGACATGCAGCATTCCAACCTGCATGCTGACAAGGAGACCAATTCTTGCCCCTCCAGAAGCTCTTTACTGCAGTCTCCTGCAGCTGAGCTGTGAGGAACTCTGAGCTTACTCAGAATCAAAGAACTTAGTTACTAAGCTTAGAACTTTAGCAACATGTGCTTTTTTGCTTTACCATTTGAGCAGGCAACCCTGTGATTTTTACTCCAATGGTTCAAGGTGATGGAAAACCTGTCAACACTGACCCAGAGACTAGGAATTTTGTAGGAACAGTGCTAAGCACTTCCTCAGAGCACTGTGCAGCCACTGCTTTGAAGAGTATGAAGCATGCAGTTTCCTCTTTATTGCGAACCTCATTTCTCTGCCTTATCGCAAGAGCAGCTCAGGTATGAGGTGATACACTAGTCCTTGGAACTGCAGACTGCTGGCTAGTCCTCATCCAGAGGTCTGGAGACTAAGGGAGGGACAACTGGCTGCAAAACTAGCTCCAGTTACACAATACAAATTTAGAGGGACCGGTCCATACTGTTTGGTGTCCAGCTACGTTAACTTCTATCAGTAAGTTGAGTGCAGTTTCACTGTTTCAACTTTGCCTTTGTCAACACTTGAGAAATATGGCTGTCGAAGAAAATGCAGTTCACATGGTACTCCTATGCACAGAGTAACCTTGCCACAGCAGACAAATGAGAAATTACCAAACCCAATGTCCAGGCAGACTAAAGACCCACAGAAGCAGGATACCCACCCTGGTTCCTTACTAGCAAGAGATTTTCCTGCTGACAATGGGGGGGAACAGTACACATGGCTGTTCAAGAGGCAAAATTCTATTTGCCTGTCTGCCCTAAAAATCCCTAACAGCAATGTGTCAAAGATCCCAATTTATATGCCCAGTTCTCCATCTTCCCTTGTGTAAGACCTTAAAATGTTGAAATCAAGACTCTAATCAAACAAGCAAGGAGTGGGGTGCAGCAAATTCATCCTTGTGAAGTAGATCTCAGTGCCTTCAGATCTCGCTTGATGCTAGGCCTCTTCTTCCTCTCAGCTTCCCGTGGCTGCAGCATTTCCATGGCACTCAGAGAGAGGGGCTTAAGTAAACAGTACTGGTCCAACCTCTTCATGCAGGAGACAAAATTCCTGCCAACTGAAAGTGCTTATCAGGAAAGGGATGCTGTACACTACTTTGCACTGCTACAGCTTCTTACTGTAAATGGAACCAGCCCTAGATCCCATGGAGTTTGTTGTGCTCTATTCCACATTTGTCTGGGAAGCACTGTGAACTGTCTGGGAAGCACTGTCACAACTGTGGACAGAACATATCATAAGGAGCAGACATTCTTACTGGGGTCTCAGAGCCCCATAGTTCTATAATCTATTGTTAGTTACGTGCAGTTTTCCATATGATTAAGTAAAACATTTTTTAAACAGCATTAACTAGATAAATATTTACCCTCCCTTTAAAATAGAGAAAAGCAATCCATTTTTAGAACCAGCCTTTTTAATAAGCTACTGTCTGAACTCCATGACAAGGTATGCCTGTTAAGGAATGGGGCTTCACACAGCGTTCTCAAGTCAGCTGATCAAATCAGAACAAGAAAATACAGGGGAATATTGTATGAGACACTACTGGGAGTCAAAGAGGAGAAAAAACAGAATGTTTATGGACCATAGCAATCAGGTAGCTGACTTTTTATATTAATGCATCCTATCAGTAGCTCTCTTTCCTTAACTGTTATCTACTGGAAGAAATGACAAAGAGAATGGAAGACTTGGAAAACAGACTAAAATACTGATCAGAATTTTAAGTGTATGCTACACTGTATATTTATACATACAAACTTGTCAGAGCTGTTTTCTTAAACTGTTTCAAAGTAAAATAACATCTTTGTGTCTGAAGTTGAAAAGAATATCTGGATCCTTGCATTTACATGCCATGTGTTTGCATTGATTGCAGATAAGAAATGTTGGAAAGTTTATATAAACAATTTAGTAAGTGGCAGAAATTCTAATCAAGCAGAACAACTGAAATAAGCTATGCAAAATAATAAAATGCTGTTATTTTTTGAAATGAAACCTCTATGTTTTAAAGTGTTTTTAGGGTATGAATTTATTTGACTTGCTTTTCCGTATTTCCTTCCTTCACCCCTAGTAATTTAAGCACAGTTTGTGTGTATATATATAGTTCTATGTATAGACATACACAGAACAAGTGAGACAGCATTCACAGCCATGGGCTTGACTTGGATTCTTACAAGAAGAGTTACTACTGGAATCAGTAGGAAGTAAATATATAGTTACACATTTGTGTTTAAACTGTGATGGAATTAAATTATCAAAGTGGGAAGTCCGCTGGATTATCAGGGCATCACAACTTGAAGTTTCAAAAAATTTTCCTTATCGTGTCCAGACTACCCAACTTCTCCCTGCTGTCCTTCGGTCAGTATTCACTGACTCTCTAACTTTCCCGAATGCAAATATATTAATTCTGAAAGTATTACTTGGTCAATTCATCTAGCTGCACACCTGTTAAATACTAAAACACAAACAAAACCAGCAAACTGCTTCTATTCTGGCCACCTGAAGTGTTTTCCCTTGACTGCAACTCATCCAGATTTGTGGTTTAATAGGTAAATACACCAGCACTTCCTCCTTTGCTCTGACACACCTCAGAGTTTGCCTCGTCTCCAAATGGAAACACCAAACTTCGTTCACTTTATAACAGAAGTAGTTGCAGTAAAACTTAAGTGATTAAGTGATCTCAGACAAGCTGGTGAATGTGCATGGACATAAAACAGCAAGCTCTGAAAGATACCTTGTGCTTTGGCATACTTTAGAATTCTGCAAGGTTACAGGTACATTCTGATTTTCATTAGGTGTTTGCTTGTACCATGTCAGAAAATCACTAGCACCTCAATTAACAATCCCTAGTAATAAGGAACATCCTGCAGTCATGGTCTCAAACAAAACAGGCACAAATCTCTAAGATACTGACATTCTCAGCAATTGTGACTTGAGAACACCAGCTCATCTGTCTCCAGTATCTTCAGAAAACTAAAAAAAAAAAGGTTACTGATTTAAAAACAACTTTGTGAAGTTAACTGGTATCTTACTGAAAGTGTATGTTACGCATCTAGAAGCTATATCGGGTTTGTCCTTTTACAGGTATGTACTCTTAGAAGGCAAAGACAAAGGGACTAATGCACATTAGTACTGGATTCACTTGGTAAGAACAGTGTGAAATACTTCATGTAAATCTTTAGGGCTCCCCACCAACATCCCAAATTTGCTACTGTCCCTTACATTATGCCTGTATTTGTGTTAGCACTCCAAAAGCAAACACTAAGGAAGCCCCAGCCTGCTGGGATTTGGCACCATACTTGCCATGATCAAGCCTTCCTTCACTTACCTCTTAAGATCCACAATGCCAACGGAAAGAAAGGCAAATTTTGCCATGTGAAGGTTATTTCTAACAGAACAAGAAGCACAGCAGTGGTAATGAATCTTCATTTATATAGTTTGTTCCCTAAAACCAACAAAGGTATAATACAAATTTTTCTTTAAAAGAGATCTGTAACCAGTTTTATTGTAGAAATAACACCTCTACAGCATTTACTTCTCACTGGTTTGTTCTGGCATGCTTCTAATGATGTCAGAGTCACCTGTAAAACAAAAATGTATTGTTACAAGAGGACCCACAGGAAGATGATTTTTAGGAATAAAACTAAGAAAAAAAAACCCCACCCATAAAATCACCACTGTGATTCTAGATAGTCTGCTTAGGAAAAAAACCAAATAATTTTGGTAATATTGGTAAGAATACCTGTAACTGTTTTTCTTATCCAAATACAGTATTTACAGTAATTATGCACCTGTCACCAGCATTTACAAAGCCAGGACTAAAACAACAATCTAGTCCTGGAGGACACAATGCATAGTTTTACTATAGCGAATGTCTAGCCTCCCCTGATCACAGAAATATCAGGACAGCGAGAATATTCGCATTGGCAGCTGCAGAGCATTAGGACTGACTTGCCGCCCCCACCCCACCCAAAACTAACCTGAAAGTGACATTTGGAAAATTAAGTTTACAGCTACTATTTGAATACAAGCAAGCTAAATAAAGTTTCCTGAAGCAGTAGGAAATTCAAATCTTTGTGACTTGGGGAACAGTTGGTGAAAGTTATTAGAGAAATCATTAAACATATGTGTATGCATTCTGGTCAACAAACAGAACACGGGATTGATTCTTCGCTTAAAACATTCTGGGAAGTCACCTACTTAGCATTCTATATAAGGAATCTGAGCAACTCTCTGGGTCAAAGACTGTTACCAAACCATAGTAATTACATACAAACAGTTTTAAAATGAAGTGTTGAATGTAATTTTCATTCCCTTGATGAATATCCACCTACCTATTGATTATTTTTCTATATATTATTCTGGGAAGTAGGACAAGTCACAATTCTTTGTCTCAGATTAAAAACAGTCCAACAGGGCTGTTGTAAACAGTATGTTGTGCAAGCTCATGTCCTAGCTGATGGGTTCAAAAACAGGTCCCATATAGTCCCAGACACTGAAACCTCCCTACAGACTGACAAGCAGACAAAATGCTCACAGGGCTCAGCATTAACAGTTATGTGCAAGAGAAGCAGAAGTCCTTCCAGGTTCTAAGAACCTAGGACTCACAAAAGAAGAACAGGATCCTGGTCAGAGAAAATTTTAAGTGTTAAACCTGACAGAAAAAGGCAGTGAGTAAAGTGTGTCATCACTCCTGCTCATTCCTTGCTCAGTGCTGCTACTCACAGGAGAAGGGAGGATCCACAGACTCCTCCTCATTTGGCCCCCATACTGCAGGAGGGAATTACCTGGGTCAATGATGGCCAGTGTGCACACTCTGTAGTATTTTCCACATGCTGTGCCCAACTCAATGTTGTTCCCACTATAATGATGGACACCAGTCTTGGCAAGCATAGCGTAGTACTCAATCTCTGATTTTCTGAAATCCAAAAATTGGGTGTTATCAGGACCACAAACAATTCTGACCAACTGCAATACAGAGAGAGCAGCTTTAACTCCTACCACACTTAAACCTTAAGACCCTTAACTTTTCGGTCCCACCCAGAGAAACGCAGCTGTTTCTTGTGAGGCAGCATCATTCCACACTTGTGGCTCAGGAACCTTTACTGAGATGTCTGCTGAAGGTTTGTAAAAACAAACCCTTGAGGCTGCTCCTACACAGGCTCATTTCTACATGGCAGAAGAATTCGGCACTCGCAGACCTCTGAAAGGCCTTTTTTATGTGCCAAAGTGCATAAACTAAGAGAGTTAATGTTGATGGCCAGTGGTATCCAGATGCTGAACAGAGACAGTTGTTGCAGCTGAGAAAAGAACTGTGTATTTTAATTTAAAACAGAAAGTCCATCTATGCTGCCCTCTCTTCTAACTTCATCTAGGAGAGTCTAGAAGTCAATACTGTTTCCTAAGCATTTTCAGATCCCCACTCATATTGGGGATTGCTGCCCACTGCAACAGTCCTGCTATTTCTCAAGTATCTAATTACTGGGTTTTGCATTTACATTTTCTTGAGCCTGTCAATATCCCTCAACAACAAAAAGGGCCCAGGTATTTAATGAGGAAAACATCAAGATATTAGTACAAATTACATTCTCAAAAAAGCAGTTTCACTGCCCAGGACCCCAAATTTATAACAAACTTTGGCAAATTTTGTGTGCTTCAAATACTTTAAATCTTTTATCAGTTTTCCTAGCTATAAAATTATTTTCCAATACACTAATTTGGAAAAACATAGGAATTCAGTCCCATTACACTCTTAGTGTGAAAAGCTTCCAGTACTTTCTCTAGTGCAAACTCCTTGAATTAGAAAGCCAGAAAAACACCAGGAAGCATATCAGCACTTCTAGACTTTAAATCATTACACAGCAAACTACCAAACAAATTTCAGAGCACTCTAGAACATGCCAGCAAAGCCCTCTGTATGAAGTCTCTGGAGCAATCAGCATGAAGCACACACCACCTTTGTACAAAGAACCCATCTCAGAATTGTTTTCTCCCACATCTGCTTACCTCAAAGCAGGACAGTTGTTGGCGAGGATGACCAACTTGGCTTTGCCCTGACGAATCATTTTCAGGGTCTGTTTGTACCCAAGCACATATTTGCCACTTTTCATAACCAGCTGAAGCCTGGAGTTGATGGACTCCAGAGACTTTTTCTGAAAAAGATGTAGAAAAGCATTATTGTGTTACTTCATACTTTTCAAAACAATGGAGAAGACAATAGAAAAACTTCAAATATATGCATTTTTCATAATCTCCCTATAATCTGAAACATGGACTAGGAAGGCCAGTCAGTTACCTGAGTATAAGAAAGCCTATGAACCGGGGCATAGCTGATACTGTGCTTTCACAAGTTCAGAAAGTTCTTCTTAGCCCCACATCTCTCAATAGGAAAATACATCTCAAAGCACCGTTGCTGCTAGCTACATAGATCAGCGACATCTGCGTGTATCTGACAACCTCTGGTCAAGCTCAGCTAGTCAAGGCCAAGTACACACCACTTCTGCCTTGCAAATCTAAGCCAGGTTTAGAGTCTGTCTCTCCCCAGGGCGCACACTGACAACATTACATGGGGCAGCAGAAAGAAGTAACTCTGCGCGATATCGAACTGATATTACAACAGGGCAGCGTGATGCTCATAACAACAGGTTAGGCGCATTTGACCAAGAAACCCGGATCTGTCAGAGCCACTCTAAGAGAAAGGCCAGAACATGGCAGGAAAAGAAAAACATGAAGTCCACCCGCACCAGGACCTCGGCACCACCTCTCCCTTCCTGCAGCCATCTCAGGAGCTCTGCAAGCACCCCGGGACATAGCACGGCAGGGATCGGAGGACACCGAGCGCAGCGGGAGGCGGCCGAGGGGCGCGGCCAGCGTCAGGAGGGCACGGTCCGAGCTCTGAGGACCGCGCCCAGGGCCCCCCAGCACCCCCGGCCGCCAACCCAGGCCACGCCGGGGTCCCCCCGCCGCACCACGGCGCTGCCCGGACGCTCCGCCACCACGTGCGCCCGGCGCGGCCCCGCTCTCACTCACCGTCTTCTTCGCGGCCACCATGTTGCTGCCTCACGCGGGGTCGGGCGGTACCTGGAACACAGGGGGATGGAGGGGAGCGGTCAGAACCCGGCAGCAGCGCCCGCAGCGGCCCCCGCGCCCCCGGCCCGGCCCCGCTCACCGCAGATGCGCCGCCAAGATGGCCGGGCCGCCAGAAAGGAGCGAGCTCCCAGCAAGCACCGCGCGAAGCCCGCGGCGGCTCTCGCGAGACCCGCGCGCACCCCACCCCGCCCCACGGCTGCCAACGCGCCCGAACCACGGCGGCGGCCCCGGGCGGGGCGGGGCCTTGCCCGGCGTGGGCGGAGCCACACCGGACGGGGGCGGGTCATGAGCCCATGTGGGCGGAGCCTGGCTGAACGAGGGACGGGGCCCGGCGGCGTGTGGGCGGGGCTTGGGGGCGGGGCTTGGGCGAGGGGCGGGCCCGGCTGCGGGGCTGGCTCCGTCGGGGTGCCGCCTCCGCCCTTTCCATCCCCGCTGCTTCCCCCGTTCCGCGCAGGGGCTTTGGGCACACGCTGCACATCAGAACCTCGCGGGAGGCTTCAGGTGCTGATGCGGCAAGAACCGTAGGGGCCTGAGCCTCCCATCGTGGAATCACGGAATGGCCTGGATTGCTAGGCACCTTGAAGCAGACCTAGTTCCAGCCTCGCTGCCATGCCATCTTCTGCTAGACCAGGTTGCTCAGAGCCCCACTCCACCTGGCCTTGAATACCTCACAGGGTTGGGGGGCATCTATAGCACTTGTACCAGTGTCTTCACCACCCTCACAGTAAAGGGCTTCTTCCCAATATCTAATGTAAACCTACTCTCTGTTTGAAGCCATTCGCCTTTCCCCTGTCACTAGCAGTACATGCTCTTGTAAAAAAAAGTCTCTGTCCATCTTTCCTGTGGGTTCCCTTCAGATACTGGAAGGCCACAATCAGGCCATCCCAGCCTTATCTTTTCCAGACTGAACAATCCCAATTCTCTCAGCCTTTCCTCCTAGCTCCACCCCTCTAATCATCTTGATGGCTTCCCCTGGACTCGGTCTGGCTGGTCTATGTCCTTCCTGTGCTGGGGACTCCAGAGCTGAGCACTTCAGGTGGGGTGTCACCAGGACGGTGTCCCTGGGACTGTCACTTCTGACACAGAGCTGATGGGGAAAACTACGGGATGGAGAAAATAAATCTCTTGGGCACCGCGAGGCAGCAGCACAGGGGACACGTGGTGGTCTGCCCGTGTCCCCGCTGTCTGCACAGTGCACCCCGCCTCGCTAAAGCAGCAGCGCCCGCTCTCTGTCCTGCACGGCAGCCCCTGGCAGGCCTCAGCTCCGCATGACTGGCCTGTCCCGACGGGATACAGCCCCGGGACGGGGCCGAGCCCGAGCAGACAGGTTTTTTGCACGAAACCAGCCACTGAGCTTGGGAATAGACTTGGGCCGGACTCTGCCTGTTAGCAGGTTCAGCTTTGGGCGCCCTCAGTGCAGCTCCCGGGTTTGCCGGGGCGATGGCTCTGCACTGCCACCAGCCGTGCAGTGCCCTTAGCCCGTCCCCAAGCTGCTCAGTCCCTGGCTGTGCCGGAGGGACAGTGCAGGGAAACTTCCTCCTGCCCCCCGTGCACTCTGGAAACCAACAGCTTGAAAACGACCTCTCTGAGCACACACGCACGGCATTGTCTGGGACCAGGGCCGCGACATGAGACTCCCATTTTCAGGCCGAGGACATTTGTTCTCGATCCCACAGTGCTGTCCATCCTAGAAGAAGCACCCCGGGCTGGCGCCGGGAGGAGCAGAGAGCAGCAGCAGCTCAGCTGGTGCCTGCAGGGATGAGCAGTGTGGATGTTCTGCGTGTGAGTTTCAGAGATTGCCTGTGACATCCATCCCCCTCGAGGATGCTCAGGGATCCAGCCACAGGACATAGTCTGTAAAGGGATAGAAATGGTGTGCTGGTGTGACTTTATTCCCTTAAGACACTGCACCAAAAAGGCATCCCAGCGTGCACGATTCTTATGAAATTACAGAGCTAGCATAGGAGCTTTGCTAGACTCTCCCAAGGTAGCACAAGCATGGGAAAGTGTTGGGCTTGTTGGCCTTAGGAAGTGTGATGCATTTATCGATATGGAATATGGAGCAACAAACTAAAAAGCCAAGACAAAACATGTTGCATTCAGTTACTCTAGTATGCTTGTAATATTATATTAATAGCTATTATTTCAAGTAAGGGAAATAATTTATAGCAATATACTGCTATGCCCTTCTCCTGGTATGACTACCTCCATGGTAATTTTTTCTGATGTATGATCACAGACCTAACCAAAATATTTCCAACAGGATAACCTTCTCAGTGACAGGCAGCTTTTGGCCAAAATGCAAACCATCATCCCAATCATGTTTTCCTGAGTAACAACCTTGGGTTTTGACAGATCAGTTTAAGCATCTAAATTAATATCTAAAGTAACACTGAGATAAAGGTATCTTGGAAAAAATGTTACCAAACTTAAGTGTTAAGTGGAACTGAAATATCACAAGTGAAACTCTGACATTGGTCCATCTCTAAAGGTAAAGTTCTCTGGGAATAATGTCACTGTTAAGCACATAAATGATACATGTAGTATATAAATAATAATATAAAAATGGTACATTTTGATGTGTCTCTATAGTCCAATATTTTTTATTGAAAAAAAAATTCTATCCCTTTACAGAGTATGATTAAATCAATTTTGAAGTATACTTGAAACTTTTCTTTGGCAACTGAAAAGTAAACTCCATTCTATGTCTCTTTCTCCTCCTGCTCCTCTTTTTGTCCTTGTCCCAGCCCTCAGGTGCATTGCTGTTTTTCCCCATCAAACTGTGACTTTTCTTTTCACTCTTTGTACTTTTACTCGGTTGGTTATGATCGGGTGAAACATTCATCTTTCGTTCTTGTTGAAATTACTGGCAAGGGAGTAATGGCTCAGTGGGCCTTGTAAAGTGCTCCATGCCATTCCATTGGACTATTCCAGGTTTTATGTCACCTTGCAAGATGTGGGAGCCATGCATGGCTCCGGGAGAGGGAGCTGTTTCCAAGGATGCCCTTGGAGCCTCTGCTCACATTAGGAGAGAACAACTTTCCTTAGCCATTTATAAAACTAGTTCTTTCTAGTAATGTGCTTTTTAAAAATCTCTGCATTTCCAAAGGAACTTTCTGATAGACACTTTTGGCATTGGACCCCAAATTCTGTCCCTAAATCTAGGTGGAATAAGGATTGGGTTGGGGATGATGGGAATACAGGTAGAAATGGGCACTATTGTCTCTCAGCCCCCAAATCTCCCTTCTGTGAAGGCCTCTCCTGGGAGTCCATGGCCCATAAAATGTCCTTTATAAAGACAAAGGGCCAGTCCAAATCAGATGAAAATTACACTAGAAGAAAGAAAAGGCTATGGCCCCACTAAAATTCCTTAAACAATATTATACAGCCACTGTTTTGTTAAAAACAGCAGCTGGAAGTGCATGGGCCTTCACAGCAGCTGTTTGAGCATTAAGGAATGGGGGAAGACACATCAGGCACTCAGGCACCCTCAGGGATCTCAAGTTCCCCTCCGCAACAAGGCTGTGCTACAGCAGAAATAGAGAAAAGGCAGGGAAGCAGCAGACAGTGTCTCTATCTCCAAGAAACAAGTCTCCAGGTGGAGCAACCCAGGGAGCAGCTGGCAGCCTCAGGAAAAGCAGTAGCAGTGCTACTTCTCCCAGCACCAACAGCAGGCACTGTGGTCTCATCCAGCCCCCCTGCCTGCCCCACTGTGCTGAGCCAGGGAGGTCAGCTCCTTCTCAGGCTGAGCCAGGTGTTACTCTGGCTCTGGGGCTCTGCGGGCTGGGGCTCAGTTTGGCAGTGGAGATGAGCGTGCAGGGAATGCAGAGTACTTGGGGAAAGCAGGACCACTCCTCACCCTGGCATAACTCTGTGCTTGCCTGATGAGAAGGCAGGAGCAGGGTTTCTAAAAGAGAGGGAGAATTTAATCCAGAGAGCAGTGGTCTTGAAGTTCTTTCACCACTTTTCCCCACTAAAATGCTGACAAGGTTGTGTAAGAAAGCACCAGTTAGAGCTATGAAGAGGTAGAAGAGTGAGAGCACTACGAGAAAAGTCAGTGGTGGAACACTGACCTATCCCAAAAATTAGAAAGCAACTTCACTTTGGGTGAATGAAACCAACTCAGTGTATCTAAAAAAGAAAAGTCAGGGTGATGCCTTGTTGGGATTAATTAAAAACAGAGGCCAGACAAAATTAAGGGTATAAAAAGCAGTTATATTTATTGAAGGGCTTTCAGGTACATTTAGGGCAGACAGGACCCCCCCCCAGGGGCTACACCCAAAAAATGGACAACTGGTCACAGGTTTTCATACTTTTACAAGTTTGGTCCATTTGTATATTAGAGGTTAATCTTCCAATTACAGCTTCAGGTAATGAAGCTTCAGGTAATGAAGTCATTTACCCCAAGTTTGCTCCCCCCACAACTCACTTTTGTTTAATATTTCTTGGGGCCTGAGACAGATTCCCAGGCCTAGAGAGGAATTGTTTTGTCTGACCAAAATGGGAAGACAGTAGCTGACACTCTATATGGAGTCTAGAATTATACACTAAAGAATTGCAGGATTACGAATATATGAAAAATATAAAAGCTAAAATCCTAAAGCATCAATGGAATCTCCTGCAGCAGCACTGACACCAATACCAGTGTATCAGCAAACAAGCCGTGGTGGCAGGGTTACACATACCTGGGGACAGATAAGCAAGTTCAGGGAGCTGGCCAGGATCACCTGTGGGGTCTCTTGCAGCAGTTTGGCTGCAAGGAATCAGCACTGGACATAGTGCATATGTGGGTTCATCCAAGCAGTATGCCTTTCTGCAGAGAATCCCAAAGCAACTTCTTCTCTGTCTTATAGAGCCCCAAGCACTGCACAAATGCAGTGGTAATAATATCATCAGTTTTTCTCATTACTCATTGGAAAATCCAGTGAGCAGTAAAATGAGGTACTAAGAAAACAGGTATGTATGCTAATTATGTGTGCTGTTGTAGACAGTGTACAGTTAACTGAGAGAAAAGGTTGGAAAGAAGAGAAGAATGAGAAAAAAATCATTCTGAAGTCTGAAAAATGAGCAGTACATGGGCACCCTATGGTACAGTCTGGGATGGATCATTCTGTTAAATTCTCTGAACTTCTGAGGTCTTTATAAAGCTGAAGTGGCAGCACTGCTGATCCTCAGAGAAAGTGGGGATCACTCTGGCAGCCAGGGATGCAGAGGAACATCTGAAGCTGTATCCCTGTTTAGCTCCTTCCCCTGAGTGTCAGTAGGCATTGTGTAGAACTCAGCACTTGCTCCTTGTCAGAGGTGCCAGGTGCCTGAGATGGTAACAGGTCACCAGGAAAGCTCCAGTAAATGTGTGGTGTGACTGGGGGGATTTCAAATTGTAACCTCTGCTAAAGCCAGCCCTTCAGGTGCCACAGGTCACATGCTAACCCTGAATGATGAGATTCAATTCAAAAAAGAAGACTGATCTTCTGACAAGCTAGGTTTATGTCGGAGTCCAGAACATCTCTTTGGCTGCTCTGGATGCCTCAAGACCCTGGCAGGGTGCTCAGGGATCTTGGCAACAAGTCAAAAAACACCTGTGGCTTCGATTTTAGCCCATGGGAGAGGCTGCCAACCTTGTATGAGGAATTACAAGCCAAAAGGGATCAAGTAGTGTAATAAGGGAATTGGTACAGGGTGAAAAAAAAGTAGAATTTTGGGGGTTTTAGAATGTACTTCAGGGATAGAAGATGGAGGAATCTGGGCGTGCCCTAACCTTTTCTTCCTTCTTCTTGTCCTCCATGTCTCGGTGTGATGGTGACACTTTTCTATTGATCTAGGATAGGGACACACTGTCCAACATAGATTTTAGGTATTGGTGCGGGAACTGTAAACGTGGTACACGTAATTTTGGGTATATAATGTGGGAGACACCTGGGGCTCGCAGCAGACTGCCATGGCTTCTGTACTAGCCGGACCTTGGCAGGTCACAGAGAAAATCTTCTAGATAAGAAGAAATAACAGCCTTGAAAACTCAGCTTCACAGCTTCAAGACCTCTTCTTTGGCTGCCAGGCTAGGGAAAAAGGACTTTCACACTTTTGGGGTCTTGCCAACCCGACCCCGACAGGTTTATATCTTTATTTTACCAATATGAACAGAACATACTTTTTTAATAGGATGAAAATATGCAAAAAAAACCAGTCCTGCTTTGATTTATAGTCTGGTCAAATTTCTGCACAATTACACAACAATGTTGCATGAACACCTGCAGCCATTATTCTCTAGTTTTGCACATCAGGGCTATTAAAAGTGACAGATTGTGTTCTCTGATAGTCATTGCAGTTACGGCAAATGCAAACATGTTCATCTGATTTTCACAGGGTTGTGCACTGAACAACTGTATTGTCAGGCAGACAAATGCAGCTCTTTGTTTCAGATTACTGGGAATTTAGAATCCCAGTAAGGCACAGGTTCACTAGATCTGAATTAAAACCTTTCTTCAGCCACCCTTGAAGCAGCTTTACTATGAGAAAGGAAGGAAAGAAAGAAAGGAGTTGTAGAGGAAAATGGGTTGAGTGCAGAAAGGTTATCTCATTAGGGAACAGGGAAAACTCTGAGGTTAAATACTGTCTGTTGTGAATACCTGGATATATGCAGACCTGAACAGATTTTTCAGCCAGTAAAAGCATGCTAAGAAGTATGTGTATATGTACATACATAAATATATACATACATTTTTATACCTATATGTGTAACCAGCTTAAATCCAGTGCCAGTACAATGGGAAACTGCATTTTCTAAGGGCCAAATTGTGCAGAAATCTAAAGATTTCTAAAGACAGTAATCATTTTGATGAGAAAATCTTCAGATTGCCTCCTTTCCAGGAAATTACAAGGCATGTACTAGGAGCTAAGTTTCAAGGTTGTTGCTATCCCAGGCCAAACAAAAATAGCTGTTTCAGAAGGCAGCTCTCTGCAGTTCATAAATCAGCATTACAGAACAGCCTTCAATGGACCTACAAATATTTGGATCATGAAACATTTGGCCTGAATTACTTGACAAAATAAACAATCTAGAATATTTTATTGCTTGTTTAGGTACTGGTCGTTCTGTACCCAAAGAGCTGAGAAAAGAAGTAATCAAAAAGAAAACTCTTGATTAACATAATGTTTTGAAAAATCATTTTGATTTGGAAAGTCACGGGATTTGGGACTATCAGAAAATAGATATAAATTTAATTGCTGTAGTAGGAAAAATATCTAAAATACTCAGAAATCTTAACAGCTAGTGAGCTCTGGAATGAGTGCAACAAATTTGCTCATATAGTACTGGCCTGGAGAACTTAAAAATTATCAGGGCCTTAGAGAAATCTTCATGGAGTTTGCTTTTGGAAGTGTATTGCTGATTGTGTATAAGAGGTCAAAGGTTGCTTTACCTCTGGATATGCAGCTATCCCTGAATACTCATAGTTTACATTTAATTTTAATTTCCCAATTTGTATTCCTGAATAAAAGAAATAGTTCAATATAATTGTTTAGTTTATTTGCTCTTAAAGGTTTGGGGGTGTTTTTTTAGCTACTTTGGTACTGCCTTCAGTTGGGGCAGTACCAGGGTGGTTTGGATTAGAGGCAGAGAGTCTGTGGAGAGGTGCCCTGCCAAGGGGAAGGGATGGAAAACCTACCAAGGATTTTCATCTGCCAACATCATGCTGCAGCCACTGTATCATTTGCATGAATTTCTTCGGGACTCTGTACAAGGTCTGTACAAGCCTGTGCTCCCAGAAGGTAGGACAGTGGCAGAGAGGCAGTGTGTAGTTATCCCGGAGAGATGTGTTTGTGCTGAGTGCTCTGCAGAGGGCACACGTTGTCCAGGGCTGGCCTGGCTGTGGCAATCCAGCCAAAATGCTGAGGTGAAGCCCTGTCCCGGCGTGGCCCTGCCTGTGTCCAGCTCCAGCACTGGCTCTGTTATGTCCAGTCTTCCTGCTCAAAAGATGCAACTTCTCCTTCACGCAGGAAGAGGGAAGACCATGACATTGTTAATTAGCGTTTGTTGGAGTTACCTGCCAAATGGCCCTTGGGTTCTCATTTCTAGTTCTGTGTCCTATCCAAGGCCTGTTTAAAGAACATGGAGAACAGAACACCCCCGGTGAGCCTTGCTGCCAATACACGCTGACTCGTGCTCCCTCTCTCTGGCCTTGTAAACCTTGAATTCCTTTCTCTGCTGTATCAGTAAGCTGGATGGTAGGTGCACTCTGCACAGCTCACCCTTTGGTTACAACAGGCTGGGAAGCAGGTACAAAGCTCCGCAGACGAGAGAATGAACTGAATGTAGCCTTCCTTTTTTTATTTTCTTCAGTGTTTGATGTTTCCAAGTGTTTAATGAGTCTGTCCTGGTGGCCCATCCTCCTTACTTTGTTCTGTGAAAGATCACAGAAGAAAGGTGGGATATCAAGTATGTTTCCTGGCATGTCAGGCTTCCTCAGTTCATGTCAGTACTCCTTCACAGTCACAGACACTTCTGTTTCCTACTTGTGGCAGCAGAGCAGCGGGATGCCTGGGTGTCTTCACCTGTGCTGTACAGGAAATCCTGTAGTGTAGGGAACTGACCTCGCTCCCACTGCAGCAGTCAGGATTTCACACCAGCAGCATGAATGTCAAATATTTCTGAAATTAATTTTTAAGTTTCTAAGCCCTTTGTTGCACTTCTGCTTTTGTTGTCGCAGAGCAACACGTTTTGCTAATCCTAAAGTTACCAGCATTTCAGTGTCTAGTGTTGCATAGTAATCTTATATATAGCCACATAGAAATCTATAGAGCCTACAGTGGATTTTTTTCTGTTGTTTTTTTAAAAGCATCCTGAAAATGAATTCAAATTGAGGAAGCAGAAACTATTGCGGAAATTATTGGAGTTATTGCTACTGCTCTACCTTGGCTATGGAACATCACAAACCCTGGACAAATGTACAAATACAATGATTTGTCTGAATAAATTTCTGGGTGGACAAAACAAGTTCATTTGGAAGAACACGTGATTAGTCTAAATTTGACAAAATCAAATTATGTCTTGGGTGCAATAAATACATTATCTGCTTATGCAAGCAGATGTGTGGCAAAGATTCTTCATTCTTACTCTGGGAAGTTTTTAGGCCACCTCAGCTTTCCTGGACATCTGTTGATTTGCCTATATGCAAATATAAAATATTATCTTTATTTTACCTTTCAGGCCGATGGTAAGGATGTTACAGGTGGCCGCTGAACCCAGAGGACTCTGTGGATTCCTTTTTGCCTCCAAGTTGCTGAGACCCCAGGGGTCTGTCCCCACTCAGTCCCACGGGTGCAGCTGTTCCTGTGTGCAGGGAGGGCTGGCAGCGGGGCTGCGGCTCCTGTGTGTGTACGAGCACAACCCCGGGATGCCCAAACCATACACAGTCTGTGCAGATCACCCAGCCCTGCTGCTCCTCTCCCCGGGTCCGGTCTGGGGTTCCCTACAGACACCCCACACCCTCAGTCTCAGGTTCACAAGCTCAGCCACATTCACGGACCGCCAAACATCGGCGTGGCCTCCAGGTCCGTCTAATACCCCTGCCCAGACCTGGACCCTCTTTCCCGGGCTACGGGTCTCCTCTACTCGATGCTATCGTGGCTCAAAGCTTGCTAGCGAGGTTTACGAGCACACCCCAGGATTAAACTCTGGGGCACACGGACCTGCAGTCCCTTCCCGCCTGCTGCCACTCACACCTTGTGGCACCCTGACCCAGCGCAGAAATCCGCCCCGGGGCAGGTGGCCAGGGCTGAGCGGCGGGGGAGGCTCCATCGCCGGGGCCGCCCCCCCGGCTCCGCAGGTCGGTGCTGCCCGGTGGCCGCGCCAGCCTCGCCTCGCCTCGCCTCGCCGCGCTCCGACCCGACCCGACCCGACCCGGCCGTCGGGAGCGGCCGCAGAGCCCGCCGGCCCCGCCATGGGCTGCTCCAGCAGCGCCCGCAGCCGCCCCCAGGAGCCGCCGCCGCTGCCGGGTGAGCGGGGCGGGGGGAGCCGGGCGGGAGCTGCCCGCAGAGCTCTTTGGGGATGCGGGGCCGCGCTGCTCTCAGGGTGGTCCTATCCCGTCCCGTCCCGTTGCGTTTCTGTTTCCCGTCGGTTTCGCTTTTCCCACAGAAACCCCGCGAGGCCAGAAGCCCGTCGGGTTTGCTTCAGTTTTTTATTCTGCCCGCGCAGCGGAGGGAGCTGCGCCCCATGAGTGATGGCTTCGAAACTGGTGGTTCTCGTGAATGAATGCCTAAGTCCCTTCCACTCCGCTCCGCAGGTTTTTTTTGTTTGTTTAATTTCCAGACACGTCCTGCTGTTGGTCTTTTTGTGTAGTACCTTGCCAGTCTAGTGGCCTTTCTTTCCTTCTTTAAAAGAATAATAAACTAGCAATATTTGACCCCACTATCCTTCCTTTCTCTAACAAAATCCACCTCGACATAGTGTGCAGTATCGGCAGTGTTCCTGTGGCTTTAATTGGCTCAAGTCACAGCAGACTAATTTTGTGAGCAAGGTGTATTTGCAGGATGTGCCATAAGAATATCCTTGCTATTCAGTAGAAGTAAAACAAAACTTTGTTTCCATATTCATTATATTTAGCTCTTTGCTCCAATGAAGGTTTGGAAACACTTCTGTAAGAATCTGAATGCTGAAGTTACAGGAATTGACCTCTCCAGAAAGATACATCTCGAAGGCAGATCCAAAAAAGTTGTTTGCCTTTCATTTTACAGCATTTCTTTCCTATATTCTTGAGTTATGATCTGTTGTTGTTACTCTGCCTGCAGCATCCATGGTTTTTGCATGGGTTTATATTCTGTGTGTTGTCTTGTGGTGCTGTGGCTTGTGACTGCAGAGAGGAGAACAGGTTGTGGGCTGAGCGTTGTCTATGCCACTACAGAGCCAGCACACATCTCCTGAAAGTATCAGGAGAAACCTCTTTATGCTGTACCTGCTGTCTCGGTCACCTGGTCAATGTACCAATTCCTCTGCCTTTCCATCCTCCTTCACAGGAACACTGAAGGGCTCAAAGAAACAGCAGAAGTAATTTATTCTGCTTATTTTAATTATTCTGTATAAAAGCATGTTCATGGCAGGGTAGGTCATGAAATGTACTAAATACATACACTAATATCATGGCAAGGATGAAGTGCAGTTTTTAATTATAGCTGAAAGATCTGCATTAATTTGGCAATTACTAACCAGATATGTTAACAATTTGCTAATTTACTTTAATAAGAAAAGATAATTTGAAAAAAAAACTTCTCTGAATAAGTTAATAGAGGAAAATGTATTTAATTTTCTTCCATTGATGTGTAGCTCACAAAACTTTGAGGCTTTTCCAAAAGGAAAGAAGGCAAAGAGCAAATACTGTAGCCATGGCTCACATACATTCACTGTGTTTTTCTTTGTTTCTCCAGCTAAAATAGTCTACAGCAGAGAAAAAAAAATTAAAAATAAAGCAAAACTAGAAGGAATCCTAGGAATGCTGACTGCCGCATGATGTTAATTTTTCTCAGGGATAAAGGTATTGAACAGATTACTGAGAGGATTTATTTTTTCCATATTAGAGAATTCTTTGCATTTCAGATAAGAGCACATGAATGCTTCCAGGGTTTCCAGTGGTGCAGATATGGCAGTATTTTATAATCCAATTTGTATAAAATATTTTGATGTAGAGAGGGCTAGCTCGAAGTTGCAGGGCTGATGCTTATAGGAGCATCATAGGAGATTCTTAGTAATAACACATTTGAATTGTTTCTTTTACTGCTAACATGAATTAAAACTCTATATAACATGCGAATTTTCACAGCTTATTTGTTTCTGTCTGTAGGCTTTAAATGATCTCTCTCCATCTGGCACTGAGCAAGGTGAAAGTGTGAAAAGTGTCTAAAGGGACAAAAAATAAAAATGTGAAAACATCAAATTTCTGGTCTCTGAGCATACATTGCTGTTTTAATCACTGCTTAGAGTAGCTTAAGTTTAACATTCACTCACTACTATTCTGATTTGGTATCTGTTTTACCTTGAGCTTCATTTTAGGAAAAGGAGTGCTTGTAAGACAGGGTGTCATAGAGATCTAGAGAGCAATCAGGGAAATATATTTGCTGTTTCTCATAATGCAAGAACTGCCACTTGATGAAATGACCAGCAGCAGGCTTAAAACAAGCCAAGGTGTGTTTTACAGGGGATGTAAGTGGGCTGCAACCCTCATGACCATTGGATATAGTGGAGACTGAGTATAAACAGATTGAAAAGGGGCTTGAACAGGTTGACAGAGGAATTCCACTGACAGATTGACACTCAGCCCCATGAGCTGGGGCCCTCTGCCCTTTCCCCTGCCCCTTGGCAACTGTCAGAGGCAGGGTCTTGCCCTGGGGGGGGTCTGTTGTCAGAGACCAGTAGCTGAGTTTACCTCCTGTTGTTAGAGTTGCATTATAAATTGCCATTCCTCTGTGGATTTGGAGGGGTTGGTTGCAACTTGGATGGTTTAACAGTTCCTGGGACAAATGAGATTTTATCTGTCTCATAGTCGAAGTTGCCTTCTGTCTGTCTCAACAGTCCAGATTCTCAGTTCTTGCTCTTCTTCTGGCTTAGCCATCCTTCCCTGGGTCTGTAGGCACATGCTGACAAGGTGACACTTGTTGGGGAGCTGTTTTGTTTGAATGTCTCAAAAGAACTGTAAACTTACTTTAAGGGCAGCAGTATTCAACCAGATGTTTTAAAAGCAGGTTTTTTTTCCTGTTCATCTATGTCTATATGAACATGTATAGATGTATTCATCTGTGAACAGTAACATATGGTTCTGCTTACTGGCTTTGACACTGCAATCATAATTTTCTCAGAAAATACAGTTTTTCCAGTTTTGTAATTATTATATAAACAGATTTCATGCTTGAATTACCAGGGGTTTCATCCTGACATTCTTTAGGAAAAGGTTAAGTAAAAGATCCTGTCAAACTGAATTTCGTTAGAATGTTAGTAAGTCAGTCTGATAGGTAGGTATAGCTCATTTTGAGTCTTCTGCTTTTATCCTTAAATACCTGTCAAAGTAATTTTGTGAGTTCTTTATTCATAATATTTTTCTGCCAAAACCCATTGCTTTACTAGCCAATAAGTTGATGAAAGATGAAAGAAGTGGAAGTTTAAATTAGTTTAGGCTTCCTGTTGTTGATTTTTTTTTTTTTTTTTTTTTTTTTTTGTTAGTGGTAGCTTAGTACTGAAAAAGACAGACAAAGTGGTTTTTGTTTTAAGAAGTAAGCACTGCTCATCCTCTCGGTTCTCAGGGGTTTTATTCAGTCCACCTGAAGGTACTGCCAGAACTTCTCACACGCAACCCAGGACAGCAGCTCCCTCACACTCCCCACACTGCTGCTGTGCTTGGTTTGGGGCAGGAAAAGGTGTCCTTGCAGTGTCCCATCCCTAGCAAACCACCTGCACACTGCAGATTCAAAAGGGAAAATGTAATAGAACATTGACTTGCAAACAAGTCTGCTCTCTTCATGTAAAAATGTATTACATGCATCAAATGAAAACTTATTTTTAATGTAAGAGCAGCATCATCCTCTACTGGATATGTGTGGATATGTGCAGCAGACCTATGAGGGAGTATTTTCCCTAGCCAGGAGGGAGCTCTTTGACAGGTAGTGCTTGTGTGGTTCACTGTGGGTTTAGTTGTCATCCAGCTTATGTGCCCATTCACCAATTATCTGTAATTCCCTTTTTCCTTTCCTTGCCCTACTGTAACTAAAAGCATCCTCAGGTGCAAACACCCTGACTGCAGATGACCATGGACCTGTGGCTGACCAAACACAGTTGGAGCCAGCAGAGCGTGTGAGCCTTGCCTCTGAGGAGCCCAACCCAGGCGAGTGGCTGCCAGGAGAGGAGACTTCAGCCACAATCCTGAACGTGGAGGGGAAGACAGAGTCGGTCAGTAAAAGGGAGGAGCCAGAGGGCACCGAGCCCCTGCCTGCAGGAGAGGAGGAGAGCTCTGAGCTGCCCTCTGTGTGGCGAGAGGAGAGCAGGGGGCCTTCACCTCCAGCACCAGGAGAAGATGCTGGGGCACCATCTCCAGAACCAGCAGAGGACAGTGGGCTGGTAGAGGGCAGTGACAGCTCTGTAGTGGAAGTCGTCGAGAAAGTACATATTACTGAAGAGGACCACCTCATTGAGGGTAATATTTGTGCTTTCATAAATTCAGGAGACAAAAATTTGCCTCCAGGGACTTCTGTGTGGGTCCTTTTGGCTTTAATAAGAGCCTCAAATGAGCTTCTGGAGTCAGAATTTGGTCAAGGGAGCCTGTATGATGTGAGGCGTAGAAGAATGTGGCTGGGGAAGCCTCAGATTTACAAGTCCAAGCTGTAATAAATTTAATCAGCATTCTCACCTCTGCTATTTCATTTCATGTCCTTTTTGTTCTTAGCAGGTAAAATGTCCCACCATACCCCTCATTTAAAACATTGTGTCTCTTGGTAGCTCAGACACATTCTTTAATATTTGCACAGCCCAAAGGCTCAATTACTTAGTCACATGTACTAATTATAAACCAGCTGACCTTGCACACATAAAGCTGAATGTAGACGAAAAAGATCTCTTTGATGCACACTTGGCATCTCCATTGTGTCCTGGAAGCATGCCTAAAAGACAAGCAGAATAGAAGTAGTAGTGGAGAGACATAGGGCTGTCTTTGCACCAATGCTTGGAGATGACTGGGTGGGGAGAGACGGGCTGTGTGAGGAAGCAGTGGTGACTGAGGTGACAGGGATTTCCATGTGCTGTGGAGGGACCTTCAGCAGGAGGTGTGCTCCTTCCTGGAAATTGCAGGCTATGCTCTCCTTTGGGTTAGTGCCCAGAGGACATGGACTGCGCATGCAGAAGATGAACACTTCACAGGAGGAATCAAATTTCTCCTAAAAGGTACAAAGTAGCTCAGTAAGGAATCAGATGCATTCCTGGGGTAGCTCTTCTTCAGGGAATAAGCAGGTGAAGCACATGAGGAGTATTTCTCTGCAAGGAGACATCCTCACTCCACTTTGGCCTTGAAGAACTGCAGAAGGACTGATCCATGTGAAGTCCAGAGCCAGTTACTGGAGACTGCCACTGCCACTACTCCCGTGGCTTTGTGCTGCTTGGCTCTGAACTGGCTCTGTGAATCTCATTCTTTGCTCATCCTTTATAGCTGAGCATGGTTGTTGGATTGCTTCGTCCTCTCCTGTGTCTCTTCATGAATTAATTTTGTCCTCTACATAATAATCTATCCTTTGGAATAAAGCCTTGTTTTATGTAAGCAGTAAATGACAGGTTGCTCACCTGTTAAATATACATCCTGCCCAGCTGCAAACTCCAATTTCTTTATTCACAATTTCTAAGCCTCAGGGCAGTGCCAGAGGCAGAGCAGCACACCCTGGACCTTGTGCTGTCACTTCTCATCAGTGGAAACATGTTTACAGTTGTCTGTCTGAAGATGAGTTGTGAGGCTTTTAGCACCAAGTGATGTGTGCAGGGCGAGTGAATGAAGCTTTTGGGGAAAAGAGTTTTGCTCCTATTATTTCCAAGGTAGAAGTAATACCTTAACTTGAGTGCATTCTCTTCCCAGAGACATCTGATGAAGAAGGGATTTTCTATTTTTATGCTATGGTACAAAAGCATTTGTTTTGCTTTCCCTTTGTGCTTCCATAGCTATGGGAGGAAATGAGTTAGGCAGCAGCTTCCCTGGGAAAGCAGGGTTTCAGCCAGACTTGCATGTTACCATGTTTTCTATTTCTGGGTGGTTGGTTTTTTTTTTTTGGTTTTTTTTTTTTTTTTGGTTTTTTTTTTTTTTTTTTTGGTTTTTTTTTTTTGTGTTTTTTTTTTCCAATTGCAAATAAAACTGCACATCTATGAAATAAAATACAGGAAAAATAATTTGAGCAGAAATAGTACTCATGATTTCCTTTGGATACAGCATCAAGGGGATTTTCTGAAAGCACTAGGAGAATTTCATGGGCATAAGACAACCATATAGCTGGATGATGAAAAGTGTTTGTTTTCCTGTTTGTTCTCTCTGGGTTCATTCAGGGGGTACCTTGATAACAGGCATTGGAGAGCTTACAAAGCAAAAAAGGTGCTTTTTTTTTTAGTGGATCCTAATTTGATCTCCATGGTTACCATTCCCAGGTGAGACGGGAGAACAGGTGGAAACTGAGCTGCTCAGTGAGACAGTAGGTGAAGGGCCTGAAACAAAAGAAGAAACAGGAGAAGCTGTGGATAGTGCAGCAGCGACAGAGATAGGTATGTTGACAGAGGAGGGAAGGACCACATAGGTTATTGTTTAAGAGACAGCAAAAACTGTCCTGTCCTTATTGAGCATATCTTGTTATTCCCCTGTAGGCATACAGCTGCTTTCTGCATTTTTACACAAGAGGGTCAAAAATACTTTACAGTAAAAGACATTTTTGGAAGCAATCAATTGGAAGTCATGCTTTTTACATGGGTCATCTCTATAGAATATACAAGCCTTATCAGTGATAACTTTTCCCTCTTTGGGAAGAATGATAGACTGTAACATGCAGTCTTGGAAAATAAAAAACCTTTGTTAAAGTCATGACTCTGCTCATTATTATTTGCAGGCTTGTCTTTGTAAGCTAAGCCTTAATACTGCTTTGTGATTTCCATTCTACGCCAGTCATTTTAGATCCCCTTGTTCTCCCTATTAGCTGAAATCAGCAGTATGGTGCTGTGATGAAAGCACATTACACAGCATATTCGGTCACATGGTGGGAAGGAAAAGTCACAGGCCAAATAAAATTCCTCTGGAAAACTGTCACACCAGTGAAGAGAAAAAAATCAAGGGGACAAGATTATCCCTCTGGCAGACTTTGAGATTATGGTCAAAATTCTGTCACCACAGTCTTGCTACAAAAGTTATTTCTTCTTCTTCCTCCACATTCACTAAGAACCTCACACTTGAGTCTATCATGTAAAGGTGTTCACATGCCCCAGAAGGCAGAATTAGAATCACAGAATTATTTAGGTTGGAAAATACCATTGAATCCAACTGTTAACTCAGTGCTGCCAGGTCCATCACTAAATCTTGTCCCTAAGTGCTGCATCCACACGTTTTTTGAACACCTCCAGGGATGGTGATTCCACCACCACAGGTTACCCTATGGTATTGCTGGAATGTGGAAATGGATGAGCAGGCAATGCAGACAGCTCCCCCTTTCCCCCAGCAAATGTTATTGCAATAGCTGGATTCACCTTCTCCCTCTCCCCTCCATACTAATCACTGGTGTCCTTAGTCACGCTCAAAATCTCTCTGGGCTAGCAAGTATTTCTGTAATTCAGAAGAGAACAGCTTCAGCAGAAAGACTGGCAGATACCTTACACCAGTGTCTTTCATGACTTCCAAAGGAACCCCTTACACCTGGGGTGAGCAGTCTTTGGTTCCTTCCCACTGCCAGTATGTCACAGCCTTAGGGCAAGCCAGCGTGTTGCACCGCTGCTTATGCTTCTGCCAGAGGGCTAAGAGAAATGATTTTCAGCACAAGCACTGTAGTCTGTAAGACAAGTAGGGTGGTGGTCAAGCAGTTTGGCCAAGGCTTATGTGCCTTTATGACCCAAGTAAAATTAGATCAGCAGTGATAAAAAAAATTGCTCACCTCCCTTTAATTTTCATGTTTGACAGTTGCTCATCTTTACAGATTGTTACTTTTTAAGCTAGCCTATGAAGAGAAGCAGTTCTTGGCGATTGACAACTCTTCTTTTGCAGGATCTTTAAATTTATGCCAGATAGCTTTGCCTATGAAGTCAAAACAAGTTTAATCAATCAACTTGTTTTTAATGTCTTTAAATTATGTCTTTTTTAAAAGCTCCTATGCTTTTGCAAAGAATCATCTCTGTGTGCTGTGAATTCAGCAAAGCACTTAACTTGATTCTAGGAAACCTCAAAGAACATCTTCCTGCTCCTGAAGAATAAGAGAATCATAGAAAGGCTTGGGTTGGAATGGACCTTAAAGATCACCTAGTTTTAACCCTCCTGCCACCCATTATGCCACCCATTAGATATGGGTATGCCACATATGGGGTATGCCACCCATTAGATCAGGTTGGTCAGGGTTCCATCCAACTTGGCCTTGAACATTACCAGAAATTTCACCCAGCTTTATTGAAATTCTTCCTGCATTTGTCTGCTTTGACAGTATTCTCCCCGACAGTTTTGTAAGGGAGCAGAAAGAGCAGCCCTGCTTCTCTGTCTGTAATGCATTTCAGATGATGGGAGTGCAATGACCCAGCTCAGAGAACAGCTGCAGGCAAGAGGAACAAACAATGCTAAGAACAGAATAGTGACCATCTAAACATGGGATTCTGTTGTGTAAGGGAGCAATTCTTCCATCTTGAAAGGATATTGAAGAAATAAAGCAAGATTCTGGGCAGGAAAGCAGGACTGCTTAAGGGAATGGAAAAATTCTTACTTTGAGAGACATCAAAAACATTCACAGCTTTATCTCTAGGAGGGTATGACTAAGAGGATACAAGCTGAGCCTAGTTTAAAAAAAAAAAAAAAAAAAAAAAAAAAAAAAAAAAAAAGAAGTAGGTCTCTAAAGGTAGCTGATGTCCACCTAAGAACAAGGGAATGCTCAGTGACATGCTAAGTGTGTTGAATTTGAAACCATTAAAGGGAGTTGGGTTTTTTCATGCTATATTAGCAATCTTCTTAGTAATAGAGAATCACTGAAGTTGGATGTCTTTCATTGGCCACCTTCATTCCCATGCAAAATTTCCCACCTTTCCTGTGTTCCTTACCCACCCTCATGGAACACCACAATTCAGTGTGAAGAAGTCCCACATTCTCATGTTCCATACCCTTGCTGAGTCTTCTAGCTGGGAAAGGAGTACTTTGAGCTGGGATGGCCAGACATTGTGATTTCAGCCAATCACTCCCTTGGGCACTATCATTTAGCTATCAAGTGAGCCCCAGAGCTTCTCAGCTGCTGATGGCCAACAGTAGCTTCAGGGGCTGGACACAGTTCCTCAGCCATACTTTGTCATGGGATAGCAGAGGACAAAAATACTTCTGGAGCTTGTCTAGTCCTGCTCAAGCAGGAACAGGTTGTCCTGCTGGGTTTTGAATCCCCAGGGGTGGAGACTCCATCAACTGTGGGCAGCCTATTCCCATAACTTAACTGTCCTTACAGAAAAAGAAAAAAAAATCTTGTATTTAAAGGAAATACACTGTACTTCAATTTGTGCCCTTTGTCTCTCGTCCTTACTCAGGATTTACTGTCCCTTAAGTGCTTGCCTCTATGTCAAATCTGACTGGAAGGATGTAGTGATTTCAAAAGTTGTTAAGAGAAAGGGCAGCAAGTGAGGAGGAGCTCGAGAATGTAGCAGTGATGTGTAACATCACAGAGGTGACGTTAATGTCTGTAGCAGGAACTGTGTATGAATGGGATGGGGGAAGAGGAAGCAGAACCAGTGGTTGCTTTTAGGTCCACACAGAACATTCTTACAGATTTGGGAGAAGAGCATATATCCCCTTCAACCTGTGATACTTCCAGGGAACTTTCACTTTGAGTTCCTGTCAGATTTAGTGAATATCAAGTTATACCTTCAATTAATTGCTAAATTAATTTTTTCCATGTGTTTCAGAGACAGCTAATAACAAGGAATAGAAGTTGTGTCTCAGTGAACATCCTCTTCTTGGGCCTGCTCTTCTGTTCACATGAATATTTTTAAATCTAATTGGGTTGGGAAAATATAAAGGCTTTTATGGATTGAACCACAAGCTACAGACACATGAATAGGAGGCATTGGAAAAAGTTTTATATAATACAGATTTTTTTGAAGTCAAGCTGCCAAGACTTCAAGAGTTTGAAATACCCAAACCTTCATCTCCCTGCCAGAGTGCCTTCTATACACACCAGGATAATTTTTCAACAGCAGTATGATCATTCCTTTTTCAATTAGGAGTTTTTCCCTAGGTTCAGATTAACTGGCTTCAAACTGTTGAAACCTCCAACCAACATTACAAAGAATGAAGAATAGAGTGTAGCTTTTTTCCTCTTCAATTATAGTATGTAGGCAGGTTTGCTGAGTGCCTGGACTACCAATGGAGGCTGAAGTGTATAGCACGTAGAGGACTGGGAGAGGAAATTTACCAAGCTCTAACTAAATGCAGAAGGGAGTTTTCCAGAAAATAGAAGATAACAGAGTGCAGTGTCCAGGACCCAGCTGTGTGCTGCTCACTCCCCATTTTTAAACTCAAATTTATTGAAGAGATTGTAGTACAATACAGGGGGCATTTTTAACTGAGTGGGATATATTAGTTGTATAAATCCTAGAAGATAATTTCACAGCTGTTAACATTCATGGCCAATAATAACCTGTCTTTAGCTGTGTAGCTCTCCTCATATGCATTTGTGGCTTCTAAAATGGACTTCTAAGAGAGAAAATACAAACCTATCTAAGAGACAAATATAAGCCTGTTCCCAAAGAAAAGGTTATCTATTATATTTCCCTGGCATGCTGTCCTCCTGGAGAAATACGCTATCAAGGACTGTCTGGGTTCTTTTCCAAAATGCTAAATAATAATTTTGGAGATGAAGCTGAATGGTAATACTTTCAAACAAATTTCCTGTGAAAACAGGCCCTGGATATGATTTGTGTTTTGGGTCAGATAAAGAGTAGAAATTTGTTCTGATGGTGAATGTTGCAGGATCACAGAATCAATTAGGTTGGAAAACAACTCTAAGTTACTTGAGTCCAAATGTTGACTGAAGACCACCTTGTCACTAGACCATGGCAGTAAGTGCCACGTCCAGTCATTTCTCATCCAGGCATGATGATGACTCCACCACCTCCCTGGGCAGTCCATTCTAATGTTTGACAACCCTCTCTGTGAAGAAATTCCTCCTGATGTTTAACCTGAACCTCTGCTGGCACAGCTTGAGGCTATGTCCTGTGCAAAGGGACTCTATATAATACATTGCTGGGGTCTGTGTTTACAAGATCCCCAGCATAAGGATGTAGGACATGGAGAAAAGGTCAGTTACCTAAAAATGGCAAGCACAATGTTGCTCTTTTATTAGCTTTATTGTATAATAGGACTTAACAAAAATCCTGTTACCAGCAAGTTATACAAATCCCCTCTAAGAGATAATTTCATACTGCATGTACATGTCTGACTCCAGCTGACTCTGGTTCTCTGGTTTATATTAAATAATGTAATTGATATCCTTGGTCTATTAACCTTTTGTATAAGCTGATAGTTCTTGGCTGTATCACTAAATCTAAGGTTTTCTGCTTAGCTGCATTCTTATGAACTTGTCAGCTTCATTTAATGTCAACTGCCTGTAGGTAACAGCATAAACTTTTAGAACCCAAATGCATACTTTTTTTTTTTTTAGGGAATTTTTGCTAGGTAGATGTCACTTTCAATTAATTTTTTTGTTTTTCTAGCCTTCTGTGACAGAGAAGCTAAAACAAGCTGCTAGTTCTATTAAAAAGTCTATTGACATTAAACTGAGCATCAAAAATTGAAACAGAAGTAGGAAGTTTTTATTGACATACTCAAAGCCTTCCACAAAAAGAAGCCATGAAAAACAACACCATGCACTTTCGAGAGCTGAGGAGTGGGGGAACAGGTACTGAGCAGAATGAGAACGCCCCAAAGTGACACAGGACTGGGCTGGGTGTACAGCCATGTCCCAGAATGTCCTAGGCACTTCCATCTTCAGCTGCATCTCATGGCTGATTTCTTCCTGTGAGCTGGGAATTCAGTTCAGCCACCAGCACATGTGCCAGCACAGCCCCACTCCAAAACACAGGAGGTTAAATCGGCAGCGACAGGCTGACTACTGGCAAGATCATGAACTGCAGTCTGGCAAGCATTAAACTATTTTTAAGCATAAACCAACAAGAGCTCTGTGACAGAGATCAGTAGTATTCATAGCAACAGAGGAGACTGCGCTTGGAAATAAAATGTTAAGATACAAGGGAGTCAAAATGACCTGCTCACCTCAGAGTCACTCTTTCTACTACTGTTGTAACAAGGAAGACAGGTGACTATGTATGTTCTTCCTCACTGTTCAGCTTCTTCAGGCCATCAAGCAATGTAAATGAAAACAAGAGGAATATAAACCAGTCAGTGATTCAACAGTAGCAGACTTTCTCAATCATCTTCATCCTTACATAGTCTATAATGACAACATTCTCTTTTTCCTTTCCCAAAGAGGAAATATGCTTCATACTATCTATTTTAAACATGAAAAGTTGAATCACCTAAATTATCAAAATGTACGTGCTAGAAATATGCTGAACTCCTGCTCTGAGAAATAAGATGTCCCTACCATGCAAATTTAATTAGTCTGTCAAAGGGCTTTCTCCTGTTAAAGGCTGGGAAAAGGAAGATATGCTCCAATATTTGTGTTTATAGGACACACCTCCAGATCTTAAGCTACATTTTTTAAAATTCTTTTAATACAGTCAAGCATTTTTGATGATTGTTTTGTATTTTATCAAAAGTTAAACAATCTTCAGTCCTCAACTTCATCCAAGGTAGAAGTAACCTTTCCTCAAGAAGGGAGTGCTGGACAGTGCACTTGAAAGAACAAACTTTATTTCCAAGCTAACAAGAAAGTTCTGCTAGAATTTTTTTTCTAATAGAAAAAAAAAAAATATTATTTTACCAATAATTTTACCAAAAATTTATTATTTTACCAATAAACACAGCCCTAGAAGAGGTTAAATTTGCATCCTGTCAGCACTGTGCAGACACATATGCACTCTGTAGGATCTCAGAAGATCCCTGCCCATCTGGCTGGCCGGGGTTGGCTCACTCAATAAGGAACTGCTTTTAGGTAAACGCTGCAGCAAGAGCAAGTGCTGGTAGAAGAAGATTGGGGCAGTTTATGCGGTTTAAGAGAACACACTTTTATTAAAACTAGGTAGTGAAATGTATTTTTTGCATTGTTTAATCTGTAGAAAATATAATATTTTAAAGAAGAAAGAGTCTTATTAAAAAAACACCTGTTAGAACATACACACTTCAGTACTTTATACATTGCTTTACTTTCACAGATAGAGGAGTTTTGCTGTGGTTTGTTTTAGTTACATATGATAGAAACAGATTTTAAATGTCGAAATCAGGATACCACAAGATGAATTGCAACTCTGTATTTTGCATGCAGCCCAGTCTAGCAAAGAAAAAAAAACCCACCTGTTTTAACATATCTCTATTTAAAACTGGATTTGTTAAATATCTATGTACTTAGTAGTTTGCAAATTAAGACCTAAGAGATAGGCTTTTCATATTGAAGAATCATGGGTGTTGGCCTTTTTTTTTAAATAATAGAATCAAATAAATCTGCTTAAATAAAATAAATGTTTTACACTCCTCTGTGGAAGGCTGATTTTTTATTTTGAAAACTACTATGTTAGAGCTGTAAATAAGAGAGTTTATTTCAGTTATTCTAGACTCCCTGTACCAGAAGAATACATATCAAGAAAATATCTTGAATGCCTTTGATTTAAATATATCGTTAAAAACTACAACTGTCTTCACCTGAAGAATCATAAAGCTAAGAGGGAATTTCTATTCTTGAGTTTTTGCAGAATGGCACCTACTTACTGATAAAAACACTTAATGGAAGCAAACTGTTGGCTGCATCCAGCATGGAACTTTTTCCAGGTGTTTCATTTACACTTCAGTCTCAGACTGTCCCTTACTGTGGAGAGCAACTCTCCTACCACCGAAGTCTCCAGGAGAGCTATAATGGACTTTTACCGGCCAAAGCACAAGTCAGCACGCCACAGAAACATCGCAACTGCCATCTAGTGTTGGGCTCGAGGTGCACAGAGGCTGCGGGACACAGGTTAGGAAGGCAGCGGGAAGAACGTGAGCAATAATAAGGGATAACCACTGTGGTTATAAAAGGCAGAACACAGCTCACGTTCGAAACAATTGAAATCAGCTGGTTTACAGTGAACTTGAACTAAATCTCCTACAAATCTGTGAAATAGATTCCAACCAAGTAATTACATCTAAACAAAGCTGTAACAGAGAAACCTAAATATAAATTAGGAATTGAACTCCGTTTAAAAGTTTAAATATAACGCCATTCAATTACATTATTTTTAATTATTATTAATTGACAAAATGAAGGAACACTGCCATATTAGTTAGTACTAACTCCTTCCTAACACGTCTGACCATGTTTTTTCTTAGGTGGGATTGCTTATGGAGTCAGAGCTATAGAGCATAAGATGCCTTATTAGTACAGCCAAGGAGACAGAACAAGAACAGCAGCAAAAACTAATCAAAGTTTATGTATAGGAAGTTTATTTAGAGAAAAGTCAGGCATTTTTCAAATGCTGTTTGGAAGTCTGCTGTTTGAAATAACAAAGGTATTATCTTGCTTCTAATGAAAATAATTATCTCCCAAAGAAAGCAAGGTAATACAATTAAAAAAATCCTCATATCTGCACATATTTGCTGTGACAACCTCATTATGAATCTTTTTTCTATAATAGTACACTTGATAAGCTCAGTGAAAAGAAGGAATGGCTGTTTCACATCAAATCTAGGACTGGTAAGCAGGGCTGACTGTTCTCACAGTATCCATTTCTACTTGATAGAAGATCAATACAGAAGGATGGGCTAAGTTACTAGCACCACCAGTCGCTTAATCACCCCATCAAACCAATGCTTCTGACCTTAATGGCAGAGGAAAAAATTACAAGAACTGTAATGATGGTAGCTGAAAGCTTCCTGTCCTGGAGAATTTCACCTTTAGCTATTAGGGTGTAAATAATAAGCCTATTCTTTTGGTTCAAATTATCTGTTATTGAATAAGCAAGCTGGAGACTATTTTTGTAATGGCATATCAAACCACAATAGGGAAAAGAAAAGTTTGTTCCCATAATAGACAAGCACATTTTTGCAGCTGCAATTATATTTTATTCTCATTAAACATATTTTGTTTTTAAAATCAAAACAAAGCTGAATTGCTATGAAAAAGATCATGAGAAAGGTTACATGTAGATATTAATTTTCATCTGATTTATAAGGGTACCACTTTACTTCAGAAAATCATAATTTTCTTCTTTCTGAAATTAATATTAACTTTGTTAAGCAGTTGCTTACATATGAAAAATTGAGTCCCAACAGTAATCTATATATAAAGAAAGAAGTTAAGAAAATTCAGAAGCAAATACAGTAAAATTCCTCAGAATTGAAAATGTATGCTAAGCAATTCAAGTGTTCTGTTTTCTCATTTCTGTCATTCTTTTCTGATTTAAAATTTTTTACTAAAAACATACTATTACAAATCAGTATAGTTTTCCATGTCCAGATCACACATTGTATAACTCTAATATGTTCATCCAGGTATGTACCTTAATACCTGAATATCCAGTCACCTCCACAAAGGGCAGGTCCTGTCCTGCAATCTGTCTCAGCTGATTTTAGCTGAGGCTAAAATTTTAGGACTCAGGCACTTTTCAGCATTTGCCAGCAGAGAATTCACTGTAAGTCCTGAAGAAAGCACCTTTCCTCAGTAAGTTTACTGATTTCAACTGTGTGTAACTGCTGATAATCAGCTGTAGGAATTGGATACAAGGAAGAAGTATTAACCAAATCTAAAACTGTCATTTTAAGATATCCAGTCTCTACTTATAGTCATGCTGAAGCATCTTGGAGAGGTCCCTGAATGGCAATAGCTTCAATTTCAACTCTGGCCCCCTGTGACAAAACAATGAAGAAATACATTAGGAATTCAATGTATCTATTTTATGAAGCAATTGGATGAACAACACAACTTCATAAAAAAACAGAGTGACATTTGAGAGAGATTACATTTCTGACAGTTGTATTACTGATTTAGCAATGTTCAGTAATATTGTAAATTCAATTTATGCTTACTCAAGTACCATAACCCCTTATTTCTAATGTTTTATCTATCTTCCACCATAAAGAAATATGTATCTCATATTCAGATCTCTGATAATATGTGAGCATAACAATAGTATACTTAGAAAAGAAACAAATTAAGAGTCTTTATTAAAATAATTGCAATCAAAACTATTTCAGAAGTAGAAAAGCTTTCAGAATGCTTCAGTAGTAAGGTATTACAGAAAATTTTGGGGGTTTTTGTAGACAGAAAAGTGACACTTACTCTGGGTAAAGCAGCAACTTGATAGGCTGCTCTGGCTGGGAAGTTTGCCTTGAAAACTATAATTTAAACAGAAACATCCAGCAATCACTAAACTTGGCTTGATAAAACACAGATCAAAGTAATCTGTATAAAATGAAATCATTGGAACAGTTTCAGGTTCAAGGCTACAAGACTTCCATGCCAGCTACCATTTCCCCCTTGTTTCTTTGTTTTGGTGACTGACTGCTCTCAATCTCAGCAAGCCACCACTCATCCCCGAGCAGTCAGCTGCAGTTGTGACCTGGTGGCCAGTGATAACTTGTATTCTGCTGACACTGCAGGGCCTTCACACCAACTTGGCTGAAAAAGAAAGATTAAATCAGAATGGTGATGAGTTTCAAACCAGGGAGTGGGAGATGGCTCTTTCACAGAAAGAGCAGGAGAGAGAAACAGACCTCTGCCAAAAAAGTCATGAGCAAAGATCCCAGATTCACATAAAGTCACCAGGAGTCCAACCTTACTCATATCAAAGGAAAACAGAGGAAAAATAGGCCCTTGATTTATTCCTCCGTGCCCATTTAGACCTGACAATCACAGATATTAGAACAGGGGTAAGGCATGGAGAAGAGTACTGGTAAAGACATAAGAGCTTCACTGCCGTGCCACGGCCAAGAACATCTTTCACTATATCAGATTGCTCAAAGTCCCATCCAACCCTGACTGAACACTTCCAAGAAATTTGCATAATGAAGTCAAAGTTTTACTAGTGACAGTTATCACAAAACTGCTAATAATGGAAATGCAGGGGTCCTGCATGGAGATAATAACTCACAATAAGAGAACAGCAGCAGCTGTTTTCTCAAACTCCAGGCTGGTGGCAACAAGTAACTAAGCATGCAGCTAGTTTGGTTTTACTCTGCTTAAGCAGGCACACCGCCCAGTACATTTTGACAAGTAGGAGACTGTGTTACTTGCTTATCAATGAGACTTCATTCAAGACCAGATGTTGATATCTAAATAAGGAGCTCATGCAAATTGTCCCAAGTTTTTCTGCACAAAACAGCTCGTTGGAATCACCTATTTCAGTCTACATTCACTTTTGTTGACCAAGCATTGTTCCCTTTTTTCTTCAAGGGGAGCAGCATGGCTCATCCTTGTATAAAGAACGAGCCCGGTCCCATAACAGTGACCCTCAAATTGTTCCAAAGTATAGACTCAAAAGAAATGGAGATATAAATTCAGAAATTCTGAAATTCAGCATCTGAAGGCTGCCTATGGTAGAATTATAGCCAGGACAGCAAAACATCAAGCAAGGTAAGAGGCAAAGAAGATCAACCTGTAGGGATAGCAGGAGCTGATCTTCACAGGACAGCGAGTTAGTTAGTGGAAAGGTAGAATAAAAATCCACATGAAATTAGGCTCTGCTTGATCTGATACTTGAAAATGAAATAAAAAAAAAATTCTACAGTAATTTCAAAGAATATGGAACTACATCATCTGAGTCATTAAAACATTTTGACTACCATGAACATAATTTGTTCCACAAGCCATAATGGTAAAACACAAGCAAAATATCTACTTACATTGTTTGTAAACATCGTTAATATCATTGTAGTCCTTCATGTCTGCCATCAAAACTGTAGTCTTCACAACTAGAAATTATGTAAGTGCAGTTATTTTAGACCTCTGACTTGCATAAAAAATTGAAAAACTTTAGCACATTTCTTGCTTTTATTTCATACATTTCTCTCAAGTATTCTAAACATTTTGACAAGTTTTGCAGATATTAACCATTAGAGCTACAACCTAAGGAACCACCTAATAAAATCTGAGCACCTTGTATGTAATATAAAACTTTAAGGAATTAAGTCATTCCTGACCAGCTCTGAAAAAGCCAAATTCTCCCAAGAGGACTGAACTAATAAGCAGATCAATTAAAATAGCTGTTGTAAGCCAGCTGCCGGCAATAACTTAGATATAATATCTGTTGCCAGAAAAAAGAGTTCATGGAAGGTCTGAAAATATACTCTGTACTAGAATTTCTTCCCAGGACTGCCTAACCCAGCATTAATCCTGGTGTGGTTTCACCAGTAGAGTCCTCTACCCAAACAGTATCAAGAGTGTCTAGAATATTAACAGCATAGTTACAAACCTGCTTTCACCTGGAGCAAAGCCTAGGATGCTTAAAATGTCTGTAGTCACTGCAACATTCTCTGTACCTGAGCTTCCTCAGTTGGAATTAAAATATTAGTTCCATTGCCAGAAATTTTTCGTGAAAGGCAGTGTTCCATAGAAACCCATTGCAAAGACTTGCATGTAGATTAATTTCTTTTATTTTTTAACCTAAATTCACAATTTCTTTTGTTTCTTCCAGCTATTGGTAACAATTTAATGTTCAGCAAATAGCTCTTTTCTTTTTTTCTTAAAAGGTCACTTGATTTTTTTATATTTTAATTCAGGTAAAAACAACCACCTGTTTGCCAGAGTCACAGCAGCACTTACCATTGCCATAGTCACAGCCTGCAGCTTTCAGGATTTCTCCCATGTTTTTTAGAGCCTAAAGAAAAATGAAACAAAAATCTTTTAGCTATCAGCTGGGTTATATTTCTGTAAGTATGTAAATATGACTTGTGACTTGGCTGAATCCATGTTTACTGTAAGTTGAATCAGCAAAACCTCAACTGTCGAAAAAAAGACTGACTTAAAAATTAATAAAAGGGAGCATCTAATAAATATTAAACCAGCCATTCATTAGATGTAAATACATGATACAGCTCCATCTCATCCTATTATCTCACTCCACCTCTTTGCTGCTGAGGGAGTAAAACTTCCCCTGACTCAAGCCAGCGTTTTTATTGGGGTGTGAACCTTTGCTTCAAACACTGATTCTTTCTTACCTTCCTACATGAAACAGATTTCTAGCCTGGCCTCCAAGTTTTCCAAGTTGTTGGAAAAATGACAGCGTTAGTTAAGATGGAATGACTTCCTCCTGCTTTTCCCCCACCTGGAGGATGTGACGTGCTTTCTAGTCTCCTCAATTTCTCACAATTCCACTTTTAATCAGACACATGCCAATTCCATTACAAGTTCATTGCTGGAAGACTTCTTACCTGCTTGGCTTCCTCTTTTGCCCCTCCAGAGACAAGCTGCCCAGTGGAAGGTTCCAGCCCTATCTGCCCTGCAATGTACATTGTCCGGTCCACCAGCACGGCTTGGCTGAAAACACAAGTGGCATTTTAGATCTAATGTTTCCCCATGAAAACATTTCAAATCCAAAAGCACATTTCAAATTTTCTACAGTACTTTATAATTCATCAGAAATAAGACTGAGGTTTTGCACATGCAAGTCTGTACATGCAGTCCTACATCAATTTGCTTAAGCTTTTGAAGAGCTGGGATGACACCATCTATGGGAGTGCATAGCTCTGCCCTTGAGGAGATAAACCCTGTTTCTTGCAAAGGCACATGGTGTGAATGCAGCAGCACAATACTAAACTGAGCTACAGGTTCCAGACAGATATACAGGTTCTGTGCAGACAGCACAGAGGGAAGGCAGAGTAAATCAAAACATTTTTTGCATCTGCCCAGATAAATATTCCATCCCAGTTTGAGAAGCAGACAATACCTTTCAACTACATTTCAGCTGCAAAGCAAAGAATGAAAAAAAAAAAAAGTCAAAAGAGATTTAACATTTTTCTTGTTAAACAGGCACTATGATAATGAGTTACAGCTGTGAGGTGGTACCTGCCCCCTGGTTCTCTGGCAGTATTCCTCCAGAGTAATGAATTTGGCCAGTCAGCAAAAAGCCTTGATCACTCCATCCCCAGAATAATCACTCTACTCTCACCAAATAACCGGAGTGACTTCTTTGCTGGGTTAATTCAGAAGAATGCAAAATTCAAGCTATTTGCAAAACATTTATATAAAAATGTCAAATGTGCTTTTGCTGAAGTTGAGTTGCCAATTATTAGTGTCTCTACTACAAAGAGGTTAAAAGTTGAAAACAAAGATTTAAACTATCTAGCAAACATTATACAAGAGACAATTTAATTCTTCAATCAGTAAGTAAAAATATTTTGCAAAGAAATTATAGAGAGATTATTTTGGAAGTGCTTATGGTGTGTCAACACAGCTGTTCGTATCTCTTCTCATTCCACAAGGAAATGCCTTGTTTTGACCATTCAACAACTCTCTCAAGATACACAAACTAGAGTTAGGCACCTCCCTGAAGTATCTGAAATAGGAGGTTTGCTTCCCTTTAGTGTCGATGGAAAAAGAGGGACATATGCAGAGAAAATTTTTAGTACATCTCCCAGCTGAGATTCGCTCAGCTGGACTGTCTTAATCCATTCACTTCACAGGGGACCAACCTAATCTAGGGACTCAGTCAAATAATCAGGGTTAGGCAGTTTGAACAATGCATCATTCCCATCTTTCCTTTTACACCTGTCCTATATTCTCCTGTAATTTCATATGGGGAAAAAATAGCCAGCAACTTGTCAGATATGGTAAACTATCTTACATGGGGATTATTTTTTCTGTCATCAACTAACAAAGCTGTAGCAAATCACAAAGCTACACCATACAAAGAGAAACAACTGAATAGTTTTCTAGCTGACACAGTATTGTTGATAGAAACATGTGCATGTACACACTTCTTTAGTTTTCTTTCCTACCAGTCCTGCTGTGGAGGAGGGCCCTCAGAGCACAAACTTCTGTTTCTGTCTGAAGCACAGAGAACTGTGCAACAAGAAGGTATGGGCTGGCCACTAAAAGAGATTGTCTTGTACTCCTTATCACAAACCAAATGACAGTGAACTGTTTATCTCAACAGAGGTCTTCTGAGAGTCCTAAATCATTAATAACTTGGGAAAGAACAGGCTGAAACCTTCTGATACCACTGCCAGCTCAACAGCTGCAGCAGCCTTATTGGGTCTGCTCAGCTTCCTCCTCTTGGTGTGCCCACCAATGGAATCCTCCATTCACTGAGACTAGGAACAATTTACCAGCCAAGGAGTACACTTGCACTGCACTCAAATGCATGAGAGCAGCTAAGGGAAACTTCAACTCCACAAACCCCAATCATTCTTCAACTGCAGATGCACCTCTAACTAGGGCCAATCATAGCTACTCATTAATCAGCAGGGATGTGAATGTGTGTCTAAAGTCATTCAGGTTTCAGTGTACCTAAATGCATAACTGGGCAGACACTGTGACCTTAGAACAACATTGTCTGTCAGAGAGATGGTGTTAGGAACCATGCTATTTGTTAATCAGATCTTCTTTACATAAATGATTGTGGATTAATACAAGAACAGTATCCTTTAAAAGGTTAATAACGTTAATGAGATATATAGACCCACACATAGAAATGTGTCTTTTTATATATCTACCTACCTACCTCTCTCAAGGTACTGGCAAATGGATGCAGTAAAAGAAATAGAAAAATACAGTAAAAATAGGTCACCAAAAAGCATACTGAAGGGCTGTAGCAGAACCAGGAATGCAGCTCATTCATCCCAATTCCTCATTCCACATAAGTCCTCATTCCTGCATAACCAAGCTCAGATCTCACAGCAGAGATGTGGCAGTTTTTTCTTGTGTAACTTCTGCCCTCTGGACTTTGACAAGTTTACTAAAATCTGATAAACTAAGTTAGTGATAAACTTATTGATGTTAGACCTGTCATACATTTAACAAGCTGCACAATAAGCAGTATTTCATCAAAAACTGCCAATAAGCACAACATTTTGGAGTGGAAAGCTATGTTGAAGGCTGGGACACTGGTGTGTGCGTGCAGACAAAGAATTGTTGCCTTCCCCTGTCTTAGATGTTCTCCTGATGCCAAGCAATGCCAGGCCCCTGGCTGCAATCCACCAACAGTTTATTGTTTACAGAAGTTAACCTTCATGTCATGTCTCTCTGCTTCTACACTTGTATTTTTCCATCTTTATAAAGCCTATAAGACACACACAGTTTGAAGCTTAGAAAGCTCAGGACACAAAGTAATGGAGACAAAAATGCACCTGGAAGGCACGAAGATTCTATTGTGAACACAAAGCCTGAATACAGAATTTAAAATTCTTAGAAAATGTCCTGGTAATAACCCTTTAGTACTTTAGCTATGAGAATCTACTATACTAACTGAACACTTTTTTCACATCCAAATTGCAAAGAGAAATCTTTCTCCAATTAAAACTGGTATTTTTCTTTATTTTAATTCTATGCAGAACTGCTACAACAACATACTTGTGAAAATGTTGAACATCATACATATTTTTACAGCAGTTAAGTTTTTAGACTGAAAAACATTTATAACTATTCAAAATAAGAAAGGATTTTTAATTCCCAGGCATTGAATTCTCCATCTAACAAGCTCACCCTGGACTGGGCTCAGCCTTCACTCTGTATCACCTGCACAGTCAGCATCTCTAGCTTCCCTACACAATATGCTTGTCTCTAGCCAAGCACCTTTTTCTGGAGAACAATCATTCTTCTTCCTCTTTTTTTTCATTCACTCCTCACCACTAATTCCAGAATTATTTTCCCAAACTAACTTACTGAGCTATACCCCCTCCCTTTATTGGACTGCAGTCTGCCATGGCACCACAGCCCCACTCGTGCTTTGGGACTCCAGGTTCCCTGGGGGTTGCTGGGGGGGAGGGAGTACCAGGACTGGCCCCCACTCAGGGGTCCTGCTCTCACCTCAGCCCCAGGCCAGCCTGACAGACTCCCAGGGACCTGCCAAAACCCTGCCAGCAAAACCCGCTCCCAAAATCACAGAACTGTTAGAGTTGGAAGGGTCCTCTGGAGATCATTCAGTCCAAGCCCCTGCCAAGGCAGGGCCACCTGGAGCAGGTTACACAGGAATGCATCCATCTGAGTTTGGAATGTCTCCAGAGAGGGACACTCTGCAACCTCCCTGGGCAGCCTGTTCCAATCTCTGCCACTCTCAAATAAAGAAATTCTTCCTCATGTTGAGCTGAAATTTCTTGTGTTCTAGTTTATGGCTACTGCTCCTTGTCCTGTCAATGGGCACCACTGAAAAGAGTCCAGCACCATCTTCTTGGCACCTGCCTTTGAGGTATTTAGAGGTGTTGATGAGATCCCCTCTCAGTCTTCTCCAGACTAAACAGGCCCAGCTCCCCCAGTGTCTCCTCATAAAGATGCTCCAGACCCTTCATCATTTTGTGCCCCTCTGCTGACCATCTCCAGTAGCTCCTTGTCTTTCTTGTACTGAGGAGCCCGGAACTGGACACAGTTCTCCAAATGTGGCCTCACTAGGGCCGAGCAGAGGGGCAGGATCACCTCCCTCGACCTGCTGGCCACTTTTCCCGATGCACTCCAGGAAAGCATCGGCTGCAAGGGCGCTGCCGGCTCATGGTCTGCTTGTTATCCACCAAGACCAAGATCTTTCTTAGCTAAGGCATTACCTGTAGGGACCCAGTGCAGGGGCCTTGGTAGTGCTGATTATTTTCTTCACGAGCGAGGCCATGGCTGGAGCCGGTGCTGAAGCTGCAGTAACTGCTGGGCCGCCCCTCCTGCACTCCCTCCCCTTAGCGTCCAGCCGGAGCAGGCCCCGCCCACCACTGCCCGCGTGGGCCTCTGGGAAATGTAGTCCTTCGGGCCTGTTTTGGAGGACTGCGCATGCGCAGTGCTGGGGCGTGGGTATCCACGTGTGTTGGTAGAGGCCGCGCGGTGAGTGAGCGCCGCGTCGGGGCTGGTGCTGGGGGCTGCGGCTGCACCGCCCGCCGACCTCTGCCCTCCTCTGCCCGCTACAGAGAGGCTCCGCAACCCCGCCGGAGATGTCTGGGGCGCGGGAGAAGAAGCGAGCCAAGAAGATGAGGAACCAGCCGGCCAGCGTCACGCTGCCCGCAGAGCCGGGGCCCTTCGCCGGCGGCGGGAGCAGAGCCTGCCCGACCCCAGGTACGGCTGTGGGAGCCCCCTGTCTGAAGTCATTCCAAACCCACCCGGACGCGTTCCTGTGTAACCTGCTCCATGTGACCCTGCCTTGGTGGCGGGGGCGGGGGGGTTGGACTGGATGGTCTCCAGAGGCTCTTTCCAACCCAAACTATTCTGTACCCTGTGAATATGCCCTTCTCTCTATCATCCCTTCGATTACATAACGAATCCCTACGGTTCCTAGTCGTAAAATGAATTTAGATGTTCCACCCAATCCAGTTTCTCCCCTGCTTTTCCGCCAGACCTGGGAGGTGCGGGGGGCTGGTGCTATGGTCCATGCACTAATTTTCCCTCAGATCTGCACGCCCGACCACTTTGCCTCCTGGGCCTTGTGGCTCCTGTACCTGTGAAGGGTCGTGGCAGGAGGCAGCGGGGCGTGTCCCCAAAATAGCAGTGTCCTGGGTTATTGCTGGAGCATTTTGTACACAGGTAACCTTTGCAGCTGAAGACTAAAAGATCCTGTTAGCTTGTATGCTAGGTGCTCTTTTTGTCCTTGTGGTTTGACCTGCAATCCTTTATGATTCAATCGGACCTCAATTTCCCCCACCACCTTCACATTTAGATATTTTGTTACCTACATTATTTCTGGGAAAAACCCCACACATAAAAATGACTTGTTACTGTGAGGCCTTCAGAAGCTGACAAATTGCATCTTTGTGATTGAATGAAAAAAAACCTGAAGTATCATTGTGTATTTAGATGACTGAAGAGTTCCTAAGCAGACAGAATGACATAGCGAATTATGCTTAGCTATGTCTGAAGATTTTGGAATGTCATTACAGGAGTACTGCCAGATCAATACATTTTTCTAACTGTATTTGTAGCAGGGAATTTCCAAGATTACATGGTCATGTTTTTCTATTCTGTTAAAAGACGTGGATTTTCACCCAGGTAGCATTCTTCTGTAGTGTCAGTATCACAGTTTTACAAAGCTATTTTGTTGAAATAGGACAGAAAAATTCTAAATAGGAGTTACAAAACTGTAGATCTATACAGTAACTAAAATAATTTAAGGGTTTTTTAGTTATTAAGTCAGTGACTGTTTTACCAAACAGTCTTCTGTCTTCTGATTACAATTTTTACTTCCTCCATTAAGAGGGTGTGTTTGTGATACGAGTTGATTTTGGGCTGTAGGCCTACACAGATTTGCTGAGATAGCTTCCATCCCTCTTTCCCAGCTATTTCCTTCTCACTTTCACCTCAGTGTCTGGATGATGCTGCTGTCAAGTATGTGGAAAACCAGGTCAGGGAATTGTTCCACATAAAAGCTAATTTCTGTTTCTACACCAAATTATTTTTACTGCAGTTTTACTGCAGTTCTGCATGATGTGTGGTTGCAGCAGGCTACAACAGTACTCCTGCTGAACATGAAACTTCAGTTTCTTGCTTATTTGAAATGGAAAAAGGAGGTTCTTTGTCTTTTTAAGTTCTCATAAATTGAGATGCTCCTGAATGTGAGTCTGCTCCTGGCTGGTCTTCATGCCAATGGTAGCATTTTTGGGACAAAGGGACAAGCTTGGTTAAGAAGCTGATCGACCTGAAAACTGGATTTTTTAATCTCTCTCTCCATTTCTGTGGACACACAAGTTGATTTTCACTAGAGAAGCTCCCTGAATGCTATTGCCCCTTGTTCTCTCAAGCACTTGTCTTGATGTAGTGGATGGAGTGATAGGAGTGGCTGTCTGGAGCTTTTTTAGTTGGAATGTCCAGCATGAACTGCCTGAGAACCATATCTCAAGTTGTAGTAGAAATCCTAACTAAGGCTTAACTGAACATAAAGTAATCTAAACTAATATATAATATTTGTTAGGCTGAATATACACTGGTTTTTGAATAAGGACTTAAAGGCCCTCTGAAACTTTTGGTACTTGCTAGGTGCTTAGCACTCCTGAAAGGTATGTCTGTACCTTAGAAAGCTTTACTGTAGGCTTTAGTTATTTAATTTCAGTATGGGTTTAAGTGTTTGTACCAGACAAGCAACTTAATGCACCAACATACATGTATCATGCTTACCTTAATTATTGCTGTAAAAGAAATATATGTTGGACAAGAATACATGTGCTTATAGAAAAAAAAATATAAAGGAGCAAGTGGAAAAAATAACTTTGCTGTTTTGTTACTAAAGCTCTGACAAGACAATATTAAAAATCACTATGATGTTGCATGGACTGATTTCGCTCTGACTCTTGGAGGCAAAGTCTAGATTCCGTGCCATTTTCAGAGCATGCAAAAGTTACTTAATCTACTACAAGTTTGCTTCAGGGCAGCGTAAAATTCTTATTTTTTCCTGTAAGAAAGAACATAATTCTTCTGATTTCTGGTGGCTTTTTCAGTTACATGTATTAAATATAATAGGAGTCTGCAATGCAGTTTTATGAGGAAAGACTAATAGAGTTGTCGGTTACGCAGACTAATTTGTGTTTCTCTAACCTCTTTTCATCTCTAAACCTTCCAGGAGATGTTCGTTCTGAGCAGCAGCAGCAGAAATTTTCAAATCAGTCATCTGGGCCTTCTTACAGGAAAGACCAATATTTTTCAAAGGGGCAAAATAGAGGAGAGAGAGGCAGAGGAAGAGGAGGATGGCAAGGAGGACACCAAAGTGTATCTGAGGAAATGCCAAAATACATAACAGGTTTGTATATGTGAAAAGGTCGTAATTTATCTGTCCAGGGCAATTTGCTGGTAGTTAAGTTTGCCGTCTTTGTTTTTGTGGAAGAGCAAAAATTAGAACTGATGCTATGTTCTTCTGTTTTTCCTGATTTTCTCCAGAACACAGAAGTAGTTGTGAACTGGAATGAATGACTAGCTGTTGTTCAATGGGTTCTTTCAGACTTCTGAGTGGAAAAGTTACACCTGCTTGTAGTGAGGGAATATGCATTTTGGTTGCTGTTTGCCAGCAAAATGAGTACTGACAGTCATCTGCTTTTAATGTAGCCAGTTAAACTGATTTTACTCGTGATGTAAGTTAAATATAGCTTTTTGTCTAACAGAACGTTTACTTAGGAGAGCAAATCAGCTTTGCAAAATGTGGCAGTGCTCTGATAGTAGATACACTTCCATAAACATGAAATGAGACCAAGCTCTGGATTTTTATTTGTTGTTTCAAAACAGTCTGTAATATGTTACTGCTTCCATTTTTTTTTTCCATGCTAAAGATTTTTTCTTCTCCATGAATACCACCTGAAAAGATTGCTATTCTAATTTAACAAAGAAGTATTTAGTGCAAAAAAGAATTGGTGGTTAAACAGCTTTGAGATTCATTCACGTATAAATATTTGCTTGACCATATCTGTAAACTTCAGGATATGTAAAGAACTGAAATTTCTTCAGTGACAGTGTACAGTACTTACTTTTATGTCAAGAAGATATCAGACTGCGGTAGTCGAGTAATTCTGTAATTTACGTACAGTATCCTCCTCTGTTTTTTTTGTTGTTTGTCATGCTCTGATGCAGTTCTTTTCATTCCAGTGTCTACCTTTGCTCAAGCTCGTGCTGCCGAGATCAGTGCCATGCTGAAAGCAGTTTCGCAGAAGTCTTCCAACTCTCTGGTTTTCCAGACGCTCCCTAGGCACATGCGAAGGCGAGCAATGAGTCACAACGTGAGACGCCTACCCAGGCGGCTCCAAGAGATGGCCAGGAAAGAGGTATAAGTGTGTTTTACAGCATTTCATGTAGTGGGCACAGCCAAAGCACAGTGCTCAGCTCTATAGTTATTAATGTTCAGACCGGAACTTCTGCCAGACTTCCCTGAGTACCCTAAATTTTGATTGATGTTTGGATTCAAAATGCAGGAACGCCTCAGGTTTAGGTGGTAGCTCAAATAGGTCTCACCAACCACCTGGCTTTGTGATTACTGGACATCTTGAAAAGTTCTTAGAGTACTGATAAAAGAGTCCACTGCAGTAGAGGTTGTTCAGGTGGTGCACTGGTCCCAGGTGGTCCAAGAGTCCTCAGTAAGACCTGTCTGCCTTGCATCCCACCACAGCTTTAGGATGTGACTGTGCCAGCCTTAAGCTAGCACAGCTGATGCAATGGTGTGAGTGTTATAGCTCAAATGTGGGAGGTACACTGGGGTTATTGGCAGGCTGCATGCAGCTTAAGACTTACTAATTGACTAGTCCTAACAGCTCATGGAACTCTTTTTGTAGCAGTATCTCAGCATTTAGTCAGAATATGCCTATGGGGGTTACTTGCTCCTTACTCACTGTGACCTTCCTCTATGTTTAAAAAGGAAAATTAAAAATTGGTTCAGCAGGATGTTATTGGGAAATGATCTTCCCAATGTTTGGCATTAATCACTTTATCATCTCTCAGAATTCTTAAAGTGATCAATTGAGTTTGCTTGGTAAATTTTCTGTGTATTAAGGTTGACTGATAAGTTTATTCATTGCATTCTTTTTTTCTTTTGCATTGTCTTTAAGTTGGGACCTTGCCCCCTCCACCCTGAGTTCCTGAAGATGGTTGTTCATGGTTCAGAAATCGCTTTGGATACTTCCCTGCCAGATGCCAATTACATGTTTTTTAGGGTGTTTTATTGGATCTTCACAACCTGAATCTCATTTTACTGTTTTGGTTCACATTCTTTTTGCTTTGTCAGACATGATAAGAGATGCAGTTTGGGCATGTTTTCTGGGAACTGAAGGAAGAAGGCATGGGCTGTTTTGCATAGTTAGTTATGTGTTATCTTTGTTAAATCTGGATTTCTCTAATGTTTATGTTTGGTTCTTTTGTGTCCTGCTCTTTTAACTCCTTTCATATGACAGCCTGTCTAACTTCTGTGTACATGCTCACACTCCCTCTCCCATCTCTGTTTCCATTCCATTGGATTTTTGAGATTATTTAATTGGCCCTGGTGCAACTGTATTTCTTCTGCTACATTTTCTGTCTTCAGGTTTTTTGCTGTGGCTTATGTGTTTGCACAGGCTCACATTTTCTTGCAGCTTGTCATATCTCTGTTACTTGTTTTTGTAAAGGTTCTGCCTATTACTTTTCGGTGTTTCATCTACATCTTCAAAGTGATCTGTTTCAGTTCTGCTGCATTTTCTTCATTTGTCTTAAGACCCCTTGTCATGACCATATTCATCGAAACATTTACCTGGACCATCTCTTATCTCTTCAATAAGCTTAAAGATGTATATTTTTCACCTAGAATGCCACATTACTTTTTCTGTAAATGCCTTTCTGAACCAGTCACCTGCCATTGATCCAGTGGCTTGTATTTCCTTCTTTGTGGTGAATGATGGGTCTGATGGGAAGATACTTTTTTTTTTTTCAGTTCTATTTTGATTTCATGGGTTGCTTCATTGTTTTTAGTGTTCTTGGCACTGATCTTCTGTCATTTTCATTCCTTTGCTATTCTTATAACCAGTGGTCTGTTATCAAGTGTTTCTTGGTGAGATTATAAAGAATATTCTAAGAATCTTTTTGTATGTTTTATAATCCTATTTCTTTGTACTACTTTTCTTCACAAAAAGAAAATTCAACCATTGATTGAGTCACATCTTCCTCTCTAGTCATGCATCTACATGTAATAATTCAGACCTTGATTAATCTGGTTGTCAAGAATTTTTCAGGATGTTATCACAGTCCTCTCTCGTCAGCTTCTATGAGTTGTAGAACTGATAGGGTCCTTTCTGTCAGTCTGATAGTCTGTACTGCTTCTGTATGAGCTCAAATCTCCAGGCATTTTCCAGGTCACATTGATTTGTTCATGTGACTATATTGATGTGTGGCAAAAACTTCATACAGGAAGTAGTAGCACTTACTGCTCACTGTTAAGTTTCTGAATGTGTGGGGATTTTGTTTTATACATGGGTTTCAATCAAACCTTAATGCACTTCTGTGGATGTGATTTGCATAGACAATTTCAAAGTTAGTTACCCTCAAGAATGATCCAACATGGTATTACTTAATGTTAATGCTTCCTGTATTCTTGTATTTCAGCCATTTTCTTTTCAGATTTTTTTCTTTTGAGATTTACTTCAATATCCTCTCTTCTAAAAAACAGGCAGAGAAAGCTGTACATCAGAAAAAAGAACAGTCAAAGACTAAATGCCGCAAAGCTAGAAGACGCCACATAAATTTGGTAGCAGAGTTTAATCACAGGCAACGGAAGAATATTTGGCTGGAAACCCATATTTGGCATGCAAAGAGATTTCATATGGTAAAGAAATGGGGATACTGTTTAGGAAACAGCCCTACAGAGAAGAGCTACAGGGCTTGTTACCGAGCCATGACAAAGCAATGCCTTCTTCAGGTACCACATCTACGTGTTTTGTTGGGTATTTTGCCAAGGTGAAGTAATCAACTGCTTAGTTACAATGAATATTTCTGTCTCTGTGAAGTACTGTTGGGTCAGCTTTTAATAAGACTGCTAAGTATGAAATCAATAATTTTATAAGTGTAATTCTGGCTGGCAAGTTTCAGAGAGAATAAGATGAACCTTTAAAGGAGTCTTACGGTAACTATGACTGAAATACTGCATTTTCAGTTTTCTCAAGAGCTAAAAGGTTAACTGAATCCTTATATCATCTACCTGAGCAGCTATTGAGGAAAGATAATTTATTCTATGTCCTTTTTGATCTGTTGTTTTGAGAGGCAGGTTGGCCGTCAAATGAGAAATGCCTCACCACTCTCCTACAGCTATTAATTTTAAGTTAAAAAGAAAGTCATTTCACTTCAGCAAATTTTAGAGAATGAAAAATTTCTACTTAAGTGTAAATTGTGAGGCCCTGTCTGATCCTTTCTTAACAGGCTCACTTTAAAGAGTTATCCTCACTTTGACACTATCATATTGTTTCAGGACTTATCATATTATTGTTGCCTGGAGTTGAAGGGTAAAGAGAATGAGCTTCTGAAGCAACTTGCTCGAATATGTAGCATTGACACAGGTAAACTTTAGATAGTTCAAAATAAAGATTCTGAATAGACTAAAGGATGACCCATCCTTTTCCTTTTTTAGTAATGTGTCAGTAGTAGTTACTCAATAGTAGTAACAGAGTTGATACTGAGTTGTGATTTTGAGTGAAAAATGTAATTAAGATATCATAGTAGCACTAGACATTTTTATTTCAGTGGCTTATTAATAAGCTAATTATGGTACAACATTAGCCACTCAGCAGCCAGACTGAATTTCAATTTTACTTTGTTTATTAAACAGCATATTATTTTGTTCTTCAATAAGTATCTTCTTTTTAGGTTTGACATTTCAAGAGGCTTCTTGCCTGTCTGGAAGATTTGAGGGTTCCCTGAATCTTTACCGAGCAGATCGCTATCCTGAAGATATGCTTGGTCCTGTTACATTTATTTGGAAACCCAGGGATGGGTCTGAAAACAGACAGTTGTGGATCTGGGTGCATCCAGCTCTCAAGCAGGTGTTTTTTCCTATATAGTTGAACTCTTATTTCTTTATGTATTAGGTGGTATTAATGTGAAAGAGGTCATCTGAAAACTGTGGAAGAACTGGATATAATACATGGCTTCAGGAACTAAAAGTTGGAAGACTATTTCCACTCTAACAATATTCATGTTCTGCAACTTGTTTTATAAAGCTTGTACAGAAAGTGCATGCTGCTGGGGTGTTCAGTGTTTGAGCCTCTGTAAAATTTTTTAGTGTCACTTCCTTCAGGATTTATGTGCAATATGATGTTGCTTGATTCACATCCTTTCCACTGGCACTCCCAGCAGGATAAGTTCAGTATCATCATGGATAATTATAATCTGATACTTAGCTATCAGCTTTAAAAAAAAGAAAATGAAAAAAGTAAAATGTTGTGCACAGGCAGTTTTTCTTGTGTTAATTTTCAAGAGAACAAATTCTTAGCAACTTCCAATATTACATTCAGCTTTTCTTAGCAATCCCTTAACTTCAGCAGAATTAAATTTTATTCCTTGAAATCTATATAGGAAAATCAAATAATAGAGTATAATTTTCAAAAGTATACTTAAGGTTTGCAGTGCACTGCATATCATCCTAATGCAAGCTTCATTTTTCCTAAGGACATACTGAGGGAGTTAAAAGCAATTTTTCAGTGTTCAGAACCTGAAGAAATCTGTATTTCTGAGCCTGTTACAACATCATTTCAAGAGGAAAAACAAGTGGAAGTTGTTATGAGCCTTGGCAATAAAAGAAAGAAGGAAGATAAAGAAGGAGAAAAGGCTGTGCCAGTGAAAAAAATAATTGGTGACGGCACTAGAGATCCATTCCAGTCCTACTCTTGGATCTCACGGACTACTGGCATTGCAATCAGGTTTGTTCACAGTAGAGTCAGAAGCTGTGGCCCATAACCTCATAACATAGCTGCATTTCTGGCTTAACAATACTAGGGAAAATAATGTGTGTTGTACATTCAACTGAAACTTTCCTGTTTCAGTGACAGAAGCATGGAGATTCTCAGATACCGGCTGATCGGCCCATTATCACACTCTGTCCTTACAGAGACCCTGAAGGCAGCTTCTGTCCAAACAGTAAGGAAATTGACTTTGGATGTTACTGTAATTTTGGTAATGTTCTTAGAATGTGCAAGCTTGTTTTTTGCTAGAAAGACCCTTAAATTATCTAGCCTTACTTTTCATAAAGGCTAACCTATGTATTACCCTGGTGGCTTCTCTGTTTTGAGTCTCTAATACTGATCTCAGGAAGAGCTCCCACCTGGATTTTCAGTGGGAGTAGGAAGAAAATAAAAACGGTGCTGTTGAACAGGCTGTGTAGTTTCTGCTGAGAGGTCCAGAATAATTCATATTCTGTTTGTCAAACCATTCATCATGTTTCTCAAACAATGAGCTAGAGCACCTAGAACTAGGGGGCAAGACATGTAAGGTACAGAAAACTTAGATGTTTTCAATCAAATATGGAGTTTCTCCAGGATTTAGGTGTTTCATCCACTTATTGGCATATACCATCACTGTGGTTTTATTGTTTTTTTTTTTTTTTGTCTCTTGAAACCAACATGATGAGGCCATGAAATCTCTGTCTTTCTGTAAGAAATAATGTCAGAATTAGGAAGTATTGTGGATTGCTTTATTTATTTTTGGAACACAGGTTAAATTGTACAGTTTATTAGAGGTTATTGTAAAGTATAGGACTACACTTCACCAGGAAAAAATTACTTTGGTTTAAAACTTGAAGAGGAAGAAAGCGACTATAGTAGTTAAGGCAAACTGAGACTCAATTCATACTGATAGAAAATAATGAATAACCATTTCAGTTTAATTAGATACATTGTTTTCCAGGAGATGGCAGATTCAGAAACTGAACTGAATAACTGGTGGGTAGAAAACTGCAAGGACTCTGAAAAAGTATCTCTTCATCAATGTCAAAGTGCAATCTTTGAACTATTGGAAGGTATTTGGGCTCGTGGGTGCTATTGGTGGAAGGGGGGGAAACTTAAATTCTAGTGGTAAAGACTGGCATGCTAATAAAGTTGACTTCATTTTGTACATGCTTATTTTTTGCATGATCAAGAGGGTGATGCCTTTGAGAATGTGCTTAGGTACTTGCTAGGGCATGGCAAAGAATTGAAAAATGTTACATTGGGGGTATTTAAAGGAATTTAAATCCTATGTGTAGTTCAAACTCTTAATAGAGAAACTGAATCTTGTTTGTTATCTTTGTGAACTTAGATTTGGGATTGCTGATGGGTTATACAGTCTGATGTATGCTCTCACTCTCTCACCGCACAGTTCAAATTAAGACAGTAAGTTGTACAATACATCCACAGATAAAACGGTAGCCTCCAATCCAAAGTGAAAGTATTATACTTAATTTATATATGTTCATTTCTAAATTAACAGTTGTGTATTTGGCTGAATTGTAAAGTTTCATAAAGTTAACAATATCTTCTCAATTTCTAGCACTGAAACGGGTAAGGCACTTTGGTAGATCTCAACACTGTATTCAAGCTGTCTATCCAATGTGAGGCAGTTAAGCAGAGATGAGGTAAAACTTTCACAAAACACTTCTAAATTTCATTTCTCATGAAGGCAGGTGTAAAACAAAGGTTGGTAGTTCTTTGAAATTTGTCAAATGCAAAGTATGAATTGAATCTGTGACAGTGACTTCATTTCTATGCTAAATGTAAATGTAATTGCAAACCAAGCCTTGCACTGCTCTTGTTGACTTTTTTGTTACTGAACATTTAACAAGCATTGGTGAGTTTTCAAAACATATTAAATAGAGTATTCTGAATTACTTCACTGGCTTACAGTGGTGTCACATCACTGCAGGCAAAAATACACAAAATACTAGTGCAGAAAAAGACCACAACTTAATTGGTTTCAATGTCAATGTTCATCTGTGTGTTTTTAAAGGGATGAGCTCACCATCAGATATGCCACCAGGTACAATACTTGGCCTCACTGTTGGAGATCCTCGAGTCAATTTGCCAAAAAAGAAGACAAAAGCCATGCCAGACTTTGAAAAATACCAAGGTAAAATCCCTTGTCTATATTATATAAAGAGATTTAGTTTCTCTCTGTGCTTTTGTTTTCATTTACTGTCATCTTCTATGGATTGTCTCACTGTTTTTCTCTAGGTTTTCGTTCAAAATATTTCCCATTTCCAGAGCCTCTGACAGAACAGAAACAGCTTGAAAGTTGCATAGGTTCTAGAACAGCAGTTGTGAGGGAGGGACATGCACCAAAGCTGGTCTTGTGCTCAGTGGAAGCCTCTGTCTGACCATACAGATGATCCAGGTTCGAATCCTGGCAAGGCCAACCAGGTGCTAAAAGCTCCATAGTAAGAAACTTCCTGTTTCTCCCTCCAAGAAGATATCTGCTATTTCTAGTTTGTAGGCCTACAATGTTGAAAGCTGCAATTCCACTGCAAAAAAAGTTACTACCTTTGCAGGATTAGTATTTCAGATGGCCAAGATGCTGGTTATGATAGAAAATGAAAGAGGCAAGCATAACTTCTGAAATTTTTGTTTCAATGCTGACTTGCACAATGTTTCAGTGCAAAATTCAAATTCATATGGATGTGAATGTCCTCTAGAAATGTGCAAAAGTATGCACAGGATATAGTGGAGTTTGTGTACAGTGAAGGCATTCCCAATTAGGTTGACTGGACACAGGCTGCCTCACCTAATAGGAGAAACATGATAGCCAGCTAGCAAGCAGTAGCAAATAGGAAAAGTTGAAAGTTCCAGAGACTACAAAATACTGAATTTCCTTGGTGGTCTGTTTACATGACACTAGAATAATCTAGTCTTACATATGACTTAAGACAGGTTCCTACTTCAGTTACTTTCAGCTCTTTGCAAAATTCTGCTATTTTCAATTACATCCTCCTGTTCTCCCCTCTGTATCTAGAACAGCCTTTCTGTTAATTAGTTCTGCTCAGCTAACTTTCTCATTAGTGTTCCTGTTGGAAATGCTGCAGCATACACGACCTCTACTTTGGTTCCTTCCTGCTGAGAAGTAAGGTGAGATATGTAGCACTTGCTTACAGATACTGGTTTGAACCGCTAGAAGAGTTAGCAGCTACAGAAAGTAATTTGATGTCTTTCATTCTGTTTGTCATGTCTGTGAGGATGTGTTCAAGAAGGCAAGATCAACAGAAGGCATTTAGGTATTTTAAATGTCTCATAGTAGTGTCTCTCCCACTGCTGGATCTGATTTTCCCTCAGGAAGGATGGCCATGGTAAAGAGGTAATGGTGTAAGATAGGGAGTCAAGAGCACCTCTATGTCTTTTCCTTTGACTGGGTAGAAATGTCCATCTTCAACTCTTTCTACCTGGGGTTATCCTTCACTTGCAAAATATCTTCCATACCACAGATACTCAGAAAACCTGGTGCTGCTTTTTTGTATCTTTCTGAGTCTTTTTTTTTTCATAATGAACTTAAAACTGCTTCTGTCCTTTCTGATTTTTATTTAGCAGGAGGAGGTACTTGTTCAGCTAGCAAGGAAAGGTAAATAGCGTAATTACTTCTAATTTAGGTTCTGCTAAATAAGTTACTGTTACATGCAGCTGAAAAAATTGAGTAGGCAGAAGGCTGAAAGAAGATAGACAATACCACTATCTTTCAGTAGAACTTGCCCAAAAAAAAAGAATTGTCTAAGATCTGTTATTCCATTGCAGTGCTATTAATTTCCTCCTTCTGGAAAAAAAAAAGTCATTTTATAAGCCTTAGAATTACATAAACTTTCTGAGTCTTGATTGTGTTGTGAACTTACTCAGATACAGTAATATCGTGAGCTGACCTCTATTAAAAATGTTAATAGTAATTTATTTGTCTTAGTCACATCTTGTTTATTGAGCAGTAAAAGGGAACTATTGGTGTATTCCACACTTTTCCCTCCTTTTTTGCTTCTTGGACATTCAAGTACTATTAAGATTAATATTAGTAAGATTGAAATAGCATTGTATACAGTAGCATACAGGTTCCATATGTATTTTAGCCTCTCTTGTTTTTCAGTATTGTATGAAAGCCAACTGATTTTCTTAGATAAACTTTACTAATTTAAAGATGCATTGTTTGTCAAATGAGTGACTAGTTTAGATAAGTTAAGGCCATCACCTTTGCTTAGGGATTGTCATACATGCAGTCTGTGGAATGACACACATCTGTTCATACTGGTTTTTTTTTCCAAACTGCTGTTCTGAGATATGCCTCTGTAGTTTTTCCCTGTAAGTAACACACTAACAAATCAAATGTAATTTCAGTCTTCCCAAGTTACTTTATCTTTTCAGTGCATATGCATGTGTGCAAGCTGTGTGTCATGAACACGGGCTGATCGGATTTAACCAAATCAACTGTCTTTATTTCTTCAGGCTGGAGTCAAGACTCCCAGTAAGCAGTCAGTTCCCACATGACTGCACATTAGTACTGTAATTTTCTCCAGTTTAAAGTGCACTTCTGACATTTTTATATGTTGTTACTGTCTTGTATGGAGAAAACAAATCCCACTGCCTTAAAAAACACTCAACATGGAGTATGGTGAAACATCTACATAATCAGTGAGTGAGATGCATAGAAGGAGAATACACCATGAAAGATATGTGAACTAACATTCCTTCTGTAGATACAGAGCCTGGGTCCATGCCTCTAAATGCACCTCTTGCAGAGGTGTAGGTGTATGTCCCCAGCTGTCCTGATACCCACCCTCCTGCGGACAAAGGGCTCTCCGACTGCTCCCAGGCAGTTTCTATTTTTTGCGCTTTATTTTGCGAAAGGGAGGAAGGAAAATTTTCAAGTAGAACTCTTAGGCCAGATAAGACAGTTAATCAGCTATGCAAATCAGATCAATAGCTTAAAATGGAACAAAGCCTTCTTCTATCTGCCTGTATTGTCTAAACACCAACCATTGACACCAGCAGAAGTAGCTTGTTGGTGAGCTTCATGTGCTTAGTAGTGAAACTTCCTATTTCCTCTACTAGCCCTAACATCTTACTTTCACTATTACCAGCAACTTAATCATCAGTAAGGTTATTTGGTTATTTCCCCAGAAATCTTAAAATATAACTGAAGAAAACAGGAGAGAGGTAATAAGAACTGGTGTGAGGATTTGGGATTATGATTTTAATTATAGTATGCTTAGTAGAAAGAATAAATTCTCCAGGTTCAGCAAGGATCAAAGAGAAGGAATGTACCAAGTTAGAGGAGGATATTTTAGTGTTAAGGAGGATATTGGATATGAGATGGTGATGAAAAGAGACTGGCTTAAAAGGTCTTTCTATAGTGGGGAAACAAATATTCATGCCATTATAGAATATAGGAATTGCAAAGAACTCTGAGAATATGACAAGGATAGGCTGCCTGAACTGTAGTGATAGAAAGAAATGTTAAAAAAGCAGAGAAATTTGCAGTGAATAATTTGCAGTTAAAGGAACTAGAACATGTTGAAATAATTTAACATAAAGAGATTCTAGTGTTTGCAATTGCTTTCTGTACAGAAGGTGGAAAAAGTACTTCCCTTACCTTATGCTTGTAATTATGTGCCCTTCACCCTTGGTTACCTGTAAGAGTCAGGAAGGCATTCCCTACCACCACCACACAGTTTTGTTGCTCTTTTTCTCCTTCTTTTGAGGCATTAATACTTGCTTTCTCTCCAGACAGAATGTGCTTTGCCTGTCGGAGTCTTGAGTTCTCTTAGGTTCCCACTCAGTTTACTGTTCTTAATTTTTTGGTCAGAGAAGGAATTCTTCTGCTTAATTGGCAAGAATTCCCTTTTTAGTTTTATTGTTCTTAATCTGAAGTAATGCCACTGTAATCTGATAATTTCTTTTGCATTTCTTCTCCTCACATAGATCTAATTCGTTAGCAAGAATGCATGGCAAGTATCAGTAACATGACCAAACTGTCACAAGTGCTGCAGTAGTTAATATTTCTTGCAAAGGATTTTGCAACTTTTAGTAATGGGTGCATCTTAAAGACTATGGATTTTAAATAATTATTGCAGTTATGTTTGGCAGTACCTATTGCTAGGTACCATTAGTACCACTGAATAATCCATATCTTCTGGTTTTGAGTCTTTGTCTACATTACCTGGAAATTTTAGCAGAACCATTTTTTAAAGGACTTAAATAATTTTTAAAAACAAAACAAACCCTGACACATTATGTTCCTTTAATATGTAACACCTTGTGGATGATGAAATGAGGAGCAATCCCTCTAAGTTTTTAATCACAGAACTATTAATAGGTTCATTGTATTGTTTCTTGATAAGAATTACTTTACTTAAATGGCTCAGCATTCACAGCGTACTGTACTGTACATTGAAGGCTGTTAATTCTTAGATCACTAAAGGTAGGTACACATTTTCTTTGCTTTCCTTAGATTGTAAAACTGGAGAAGAGATAGGTTTAATACTTCAGCAATCCATTTTGAAGCAGCAATTGTTGTTTTTCTTCAGTAATGTACACAACTGCTGATTTGTGCAGGCATAAGCAAGAATAGTCCCTTCCTTGAAGCACACAGCCTGAAAAGATCCAGAGCAGGAAACTAGTCCTAAATAAGTGTCGCATGCTAGGCATAGCCATACAAATGTTTCCTGTATGTACATTTCTTAAAGGTAGCTCTTGCTTCTCTTACAAGTTTACTTAGGCAGACTTATTTCAGGCTTTACAATGTTGCTCTTTCTGATTTTCATCAAATCTGTTGAGCTTCACAGTCTGCCAGATTCCAGACTATTAAAGGTGGTATTTAAAGATCTAGTTTGCATTGCCAACAGTCATGTCTTTTGTTAAGAAGAAACACTGGTGAGAAAATACGAGGTTAGTCTTTCTAACACTAACAGATGATTTCATATTTTGTATTTGGAAAAACATGGATAGTAAGATATGCCAGAAGCAGTGATGCTTGTTGAGCTTTTAATAGGCTCTTCTTGGTTGTCTGCTCATTATACTTATGATATGGAAGTGGCTTTGGCAATTTGATACTTAAACCACAGAAATGGTTTGAATTTTTTTTGAAGGTTCTTTTCTTTTGTAGATAATGATAAAGTTAGGCAGCTGTACCTGAAGGGTGTACCTGCAGACTGTGCTCACAGCTTTATCTGGGACCACGACATCTGTAAGAACGTCACTGAAAATAAAATATCAGAGCAGGTAACTAAGTAGGTGGATTTCCATTGAGGAAATGGTTCATAGAGTCCGTAGAAAGAGACTCTTGAAGTTTGTATAAAACTAAGATTAATCAATAGCTTCCTTAATGTCATAGTATCCAGCTGCTGACATGAAGTGGATTTTTGTAACCTTTGCATAATGTTCTTGCACAGCCATTGACCATGGGTTCAGTTAAAAAGAAGCTTTATTGGATTGCCTGCAGGACTGCCAATTGTAGGTTTATATAACAGAAAGGTTTGGAATTGGATTTTCATACATCACTTTGACTCGTGCAGCAGAAAAGTGACACAGGAAGGCTCTGGCCTTTAGCTGTGGTCAGGATGATTCTTCTGATGAAAGAACTGTAGAAGCTGAAAGGAAAGAAATCCTGTGTTTCTGAACTGCAGCACACTGTGCTGTGGGTGTGCTGGGCAATAACTTGTGATTTGTAGAGAACTTCAAGTTTGCTGTTGTGGGCTTGAAATCTCCTATCTTGACATTTTCATTGACAGTGGAGGGCAGCCCATAAAGTGTATGGATAAAAAGGTGATTTAGTCCCAAGAGGTGATAAACTTTTGGCACCATTGTAATCAGAAAGAGAAAATATTTGTATGGCAAAAAACACCTTTCTAAATACTCTTTCTGAAATATAATTTTGTGCTCTTTCAAACTGTCTGGCATAGTGTAAAAAAGCAGAGTACTTAAAAATATTACACTAGCACATGACAGTTACCAGCACAATCTTTTTGTATAAGACAGTGTTCTTTATGCTGTCATGAAATTTAATGTTTATCTGATAAAACACGGGGAGTCTGATGGTCTACTTCTTCATAAATGTATTCTTAATATGGAACAATGGAATATAACAACTGGTGATTGACAAAACCTTGGTGCCAGCATGCTGTATGTGAAACTGTTTGATGACCAAATCTTCCCATCTCCTTGGATATAGTTCAGATTTGCTCCATGGCAAGCACTGAAAAGCACCTGTTCAATCTAGTCTTGTGCACAAGTCTATAAATACAAAGTTGCAAAACTTGATTTTCCTCCTTCATCTATATTGTACCTTGTACCTGCTCTTTATGAAGGACTATGGAAGTAAGAAGGGGAGAAACAGGGTGCTTAATACTTTTTTTTTCTAAAATAATTTTTCATGCCTTGATGAAATTCTGTTCAAAAATATAGTGTATTACTACTATATTTTTCCTAGCTGTAAACTCACCTTTTCTCTGTATCTTGGAAGGGTATCTGGAAGAGGGAAGAAGAATGGTTATTAACTTATGGGAAATGTCTCCTCCTTCTCAGGATTTAAACCATATGAGAGCTCAGTTACTGGTACCTGGATCACACCTTGATTTGGGTCCTTGTGAGTCTAAGATTCCCATACTGTTGGTGCAGCAGCCAGGGAAAATGGCTGGAGAAGATCGACCAGGATGGGGGAGTGGCTGGGATATCTGTCTCCCAAAGGGCTGGGGCATGGCTTTCTGGATTCCTTTTGTAAGTGACTTTGATGGCAAATTGCAAGTCAATTTGATAATTTATATAATTTAGTTTAAATTAATTGATTTTAGAGAGTGTACTTCACAAAATTTATTTCAGAGAGTGTACTTCACATAACTAATTCCCAATTACAGGATCAAAATTTCACTTTAAAAAATGGCATATGAACTGGTTCATGACAGAAGGTTGGTCTTGAAACTTAAACAATAGTTTTCCATGTCTTCTGTTGCAAGACAGCTATGCCCACATGGCAGTCTAGCAGCAGCAAATCAGTGGGGAGTCAGGAGAGAAAGCTGAAGCGATACCTCTGTGTTTCTACAAGCATATGCCTCTAAAGAGAAAACATTTGGTTGCTTCTGATTTGGGAGAGAGCTTAAGACAAAGTTTGAGTTAAGCTTGAATACTCCTTTGGTGCTGTTTGAAGCATCCTGCTTTGAGTGTTTAGGTGGCAGTTTTAATGCCTTTCTGCAGTTAAAATTATGCTTTTGAATGTGCAGGGGATTCAGTTGCAGTGATACCTATTGTATGGTTAAAATACATCAGGCAGTGGCTGTCAAAGTAATAAACATTCCTGGCAATGTACAAGATCAGAATCTGTTAAATTCTCTTCAGTTTTGTTGATAGCTTTGCAGAATGAAATTTAAAGCATGACTAGCTATTTTGTTGAAATTAGCATCTAGAACTGTAGAAACCATGCTTAAGTTCGTTTTTTAAAGCTTAAGTGTTAGACTTTCAGTTTTCTAAGGAAGTACCCTCTGGGCATTAATGTTTTGTTTCAGCTAGGAACCCAGAATCAGTTCAAACATTGCTTTTTTGGGTGTTTGGTTTTTATAACAGATATATCGAGGTGTACGAGTGGGTGGCTTGCAAGAGGCATTAAAGCATTCTGAATACCAAAGAACACCTCACACTCCAAATGATTTCCCAGACTGCCGGGCAGGAATGCAGTTTGCCAAAGAACTGGAAACCAGTCTTCTTGAAAAATTCAAACGGTAACATTAATTAAAAATTGATGTTAAGAATGACAAAAATGAATACTGCTTAAAATATTCCCTTAATTATCTGTTGTTGTGTTCATTTAGACTTGGACTTTTGGAGATCTTTCACCAGTGTTTTAGAAATCGTAGATATATTTAACTCTGCTAAACAGAGCACATAAGTTAAACCCTTCTATTCCCAGAGACATGCTCAGTTATAGAGCTGTAACAAGGCTGCATAGCAGTAAAATAAACAAAACTATTTTGAGATGCCTAAGCAGCAAATGGGGGAGGAGGTAAGAGAATGCAAAGGATTATATCCAATTATGTACTAAGTGTTAAAGTAAATTAAGAGGTACATTTTGGTATATAATTTTAAATATCAGGCATTCTGAAGATTGCATTAATTTTTACTGCAACAAAGAGAACTCTTAACCATGAGTTTGGAGTAGCTGGATATGTCCTCTGCACCAGCTGGTGTTGGTTCCCCTTCCAGATAGGAGGGGAAAGTAGGAGAAGTTCAGAGGAAAAGGCGGTGATGTCAGTCACAGTAGGTAGATGTTTCCAACATGGCTGAAAGGATATAGCTGACAGAAATACAGCAGCATTTTCTAGATTGTACTTTTAAAATTCTTGTTCAATGTGGTTAGGACGTTAACTGCGCATTCCCTTTCTGTTTTAAATACTTGATTTTGAAAATACTCTTACTTACTTACTTGTTTTATCATTTAGACGTCCACCTGCAAAAAGGGCAAATTATGTCAAGCTGGGTACTCTGTCTCCTTTCATCTGTCCTTGGGGGCAGCTGACCAAGAACTGGGAAGAAAGAGTGAAAGCTTCAGGAGGATTTTTATGTCCTTCTTCCCCACACCCTGACTACTGCACAACTGAAGGGCCGACCCTTTGTGACCCCAAAGCACAAGTGGTCAGAGAAGCTTCCCCTGAGAGTGGTGAGGCAGAGGAGACCATGGAAATAACAAGTTCTGAAGATGCCCTAAAGACAGAGGATGTTACAAGCACCCAAGATTTTGGTGAGAGAGATGAAACTAAGACAAGTGACTTTATTGTTCTCAGGTATGACAAAATGATACATACATTTTATTTCTCTATTGGTATTTATTGAATTAAGGAGAGGAAGAGCTCAGCCTTGATTATTAAGATGAGAGAATTATTTCATTCGAATACAGTGAGATTAAACAGCTTTATCATGAATCAGAATCTGCTGTTGAATGGAAATCCTTCTTCTTTTCTCCAGCAAACTTGATGACTACATAAAGAAAACTCCTTAAATTTTCTTAAATGTAACACTCTGGAGTTTACTGTGTTCTTAGAGTTGGTGTATTCTGTCTGCTTCCAGGTTGATGGAGCTTTTAGAGGCTCATAATTGTGACTTTAGGACTATTGCTGTGAAAATCATCTTGCATTCTCTTCCCAAGAATCACCACAGGTGGTTCTTGCACTCCTTAACAAGGTCTCCAGAAAATAGAGAATCCCCTGCATTCCAATGCAACACATGAGGGCAGCAACAGTATTGGAAAGTGCCTGAACACAGGTCTTTCATTTTTGTGTGGTTACCAGGGGAAGAAAACACTGAAAGTTCTGGACTGCATTAATGTCACTGGAGATTTTAGAGTGTTTGTGGTTTTAATAAGCTTTGGAGGTTTAAGCAAGTAATGTCTCCTTCCTTCTGAAGAAGACTCATGAGTTCTACTCACCAATGTTCTTTTTAGGCTAAGAGTGATAAAATTATCAGCTTGGAAGGTTACAGAAAGCCCCAGGGCTTTTTTTAAGTGTGCTCTTGCAAATATGTGGGGTGCTGGATTTCTGTTAAATTGCTTGTTAATAACTATCTGTGATGTTTATTTTTGAAAATTTTTAATAGGAGTGAGAAACTACTAATGCAGCTATCAGCCTGGTGTTATCCCACTGCTGGGAAAGATCGGCGAATCCGCCTCATTTCTCGGCTGGGACAGAAGGAAATGACTGAAGATGTTTTTTTGCCAATTTTGATGAGCTACCCAAGGGCTCTCGTCTGGGTCAATTTGTCACTGTTGAGAAAGGGGAACCCTGAATTGCATGCCATGATTTGCATCCCAACAGAAGATGACTTGCTGCATCTAAGCAAAGACAAACTCTTCTGTGGTCCACAAGAACCCAAGCATCGTGACATATTCAAGGACAAGGTACAGAAGCAAAAAGAGGAGAAGAAGAAGAAAAAGGATAACATGAAGTCTCTAGAGAGTGACCCTGCAGGTATTCCAGATGAGAAAGCAACTGAGGACCATGAAGACCTCATTCTCGGTCTTTGGTCAGATGCTCTTCCAGATGTTACTTCCCACTGCTCCAGGACTATCTTGGGGTATGTCACTCGAGGGGATTTTTCATTGGCTGTAGGCTGTGGAGAAGCACTGGGTTTTGTTAGCTTGACTGGGTTAATTTATATGTTACACAACCAGCCAGCAGATAAGAAAGGGCTTGTTTTGTTAAGGACTCCAGCATCTTTACAGTACAGGTTTGCAAGACTTAATATTGAGGTTTAAGCATCATTGCAGTGCAATTGCAAAAATACCAAAGAATTCTGTTTTATATTCTGTGGCCTTTCAGATTTGTCTCAAATTTGATGCTATTCTGAGCTCAAACAGCTCTAAGATTATGAAATAATTAAAAAGCTTTTCAGCATTATTCAAGAAAAATAACTAATGCCTAAAGAGACTAGAGTTACTTTTGATGTCTGCATTGCTAAAGATTTCTAGCAGATCATTATCATGATCTTCTTTGTCTCTAAAGAAGCATATTCTTCATTTTTTCTCCTCAAAGCAGTGGATGCTATAACAATATACAGGAAATCATCATGTTAATTTTAGAAGTCTTTGCTCAGATGGACTGTAAATTTACTGTGCACTTTCACTGCATGCAGTCTGATCCCGTGTATACAGCAAGTGGCTTTCCTGATTCCTTGTATCTGAATAGATGTGGCTGCAGTGCAACAGAGCTATGTAGAGAAAGCTGAATGCTTAAATAAATACATATAAAATATAGACCAGTTATGTCATTTTGAATTATAGCAACTGGAGCTTTTAAACTGGAAAGCATATCAGTCTGTCTCCCTAGTCTGAAAGGTAATTAGCCTTTCAGATGCAAATTGCTACTGAATGCCACAGTGGGTCAGCACACATTTTCTGTTAATAATAGGGGATATTTTTGTTCCTCAAAACATGAATTTAGTTTTGTATTGAATGTGCTAGAATTGAAGGTTTCTTCATGTTACAGTATGGTTCATGAATATTGTTCAAACAATCATAAAACTTGTAAAATATGCTGGGGGGTAAAGGGAGAAAGGTGTTTGATTTGCCTGGGGCAGTGTGGGTAGGTTGTTTGTGTTTGGTATTTTGTTGTTTGTTTGGTTTTTTTAATGATGATAGTCTTAAACATCTAGCTATTCCTGAGTTAAGGAACTTGAACAGGAATTTACAGTAATATGCTGTAGTTTAGTAGCAGCATGGTACAAATATCTGTCAGTTGGTAAAATTATCCTGAAATTATCATGTACAAATAAAAATGTAATGTATTCTTGAGTTAATAGTCTATTGACTAAGTTTAATTCTTAGATAAATTAAACATGGATCAGTTCATAACTTTCTCAATGTCAGTGTTCAACTTAATTTTCTCTTTCACAGTTTTGTTTGAAAGTCTTAGGCGAATTTATTAATGTTGGTTGGAGTTATTTGAGGTAAGAGTTAGTGTGCCTTACCCCCAAAATTATTAAAATATAGGACCATTTAAATATGGCACACACATGGGGAAGGAGGAAGAAAATCTGATTGCAAGGGAAGTATTGGAAGTGGGGCTGGATTTTTTTTAAAGTCTTCAGAAGATGGATTGTAGAATGTGCACCAGTAATGGGAGTTGTGGTGGCATGTGGGAAAGAAAGATGCAATTTCCAGCAGAGCTTGGATTGCAGCTCCCTGAGAAATCATGCAGAATGGCTCCTCACTGCTCAGCTTTGATGCACCTGATAAAGCAATCATGGTCCCAGAAAGGTCCTGGGAAGCATCTGCAGGAAAGCCAGCAGATGGCCCCAGAGGAAAGAGCTTGGTGCTGGCAGGGCTGGGATTCACACGCTCCTGGCGTGTGACTGTGAGTGCTGCAGCCTGTAGGTATGTGTGAATAAGGAGCCCCTTAAACTTTATAGCTTTGCTGCTCTGATCAAGTTCTCTCATGGTAATAATTCTGGATTTAATGAACCTTTTGAACTGTAAGCCTGATAGAAATATTTCTAGGATCACAGTTTCCAGAGCTGTGCTTCACGGGAAGAAAGGAGGGGAGGTGATGTTTATATGATTTTTTTTCCCTTTTCACCTCCCTCATCTTCTTAATAGATACATATTTTCTTGCCTCAATAGACCTGGCTTGTATGCGAGAAAGAAGAGAAGCCCCTACCCAAGATACCATTCTTTCTTTTCTGCTTGTAGATCTTTTGTTCACTGAGTCTTTCCCAGGTTTTTATTTTTTAAAAAAACATCTGGAGTCTTTCCCTTTTTTTTTCTTCCTATTGGTAATTTCTGCCAGGTTTTCATTTTGACACTTCCTGTTACTTTTCTTTGATTTCATTCTCTATTTTTGATTTATGATCCTTGTCTCTGGTGAGCCAGTGAACAGAAACTGGAACCCAAGTGCATCCTGTTCTCTATATCTTGTAACATTGTAACACAGTTGTTTTCCTGTAAGTCAGTGATTTATGCCTTAAGACTTCACTCCTTGTAAAATACACTGCACACCAGATAAGTTAAAAATGCTCAAAACTCTCAGCCAAAATTTGTCAGAAAAGTACTGTGACTTTAGCTGCAAGGAAATTTTTATCTGTGGTTGCAATTTCCAGATTCCGTGTGTCTCAAGGGTGATTTAGTCATAAAAACCATGTCAACACTGGATAATCAAACTGTGGGTAATTAAACCTGTGTTATCTGTGCATCAGCTGTATAGTATGTCTGTGCTCATCATGTTGAATCAGGTGTAGTTTACAGCACACATCTGCTCTTAATGCAGTTGCTACATGTTGGTTAACTACCCCAGAGCATCTGGATCAGCTTCTGTGGGCTGTAATGCACGAGCATTTTTGGGAACCTAGGAAGCTCTGGCCTGGTGAAAGCAGCTCTCAGAAGCTCTCCGGTTCCCATGCTATCCTCCAGATAACTTTCTCAAAATGGATGCCAGCACAAGCCCTTAGCTCTCATTCTGTGCTTGGCAAGAGCTTTTGGAAGCTAAAATGAAGCACAGAAGGCAGTTTTGGCATTCTCTGTAACACAGTGAGGAGGTTGAATGGTAACACACTGCTCCTGTAGCTGTTCCTGTGGCTCCCTCAGAGCAGCTGTGTAAATGCTGCATTTGACTCACCTGGTGAAGGGTCTTTTCCCAGGCTGAACCATGGCTTCCATGGCAGTTGCCTGCTCTGCTGACAGGTGCAGTGACTAATGGACCTACCAAGCTGTGGGGCTCCAAGATACACATTCTTTACCATCTCCAGAAAATGAGGTTGCAGAGAGGGGTGATGATTACTCTGTGGGATGAAGTGAGGTGGGACTGGGGCCAGATTGTTGTGTGTTTATTAAAGATGTTCAGGGCAATTTAGCAGCCTGTGGGTAATGGAAGAAGTTACCTGGCAGAAAGGCAGCTGGGGTTGCTGAAACAAATCTGGGAGAATAATTGACAGGGTGTGAGACTGCTCGATGGAGATAGAAGCCTTGGGGGATCATGGCATACTCAGACAAAGAGCTGTCAAATTCAGCATGACATTTTTCTTTCAGTGCTCTAAATCTGGAAGAGCCAGATATGTCAAACCTGATCCATTCTCATGTCCATGTGAGGTAGATAGTAGGAACAGAGCTTGGGGGAGTAAACCACCAAAGGCTGATTTCTGAAGCAATAAGACTGAGAAAAGCAGAAAAGCTGTTCTGTTTTCCAAAAATACAACATGCAGAAAACCTCAGCCTAAAATTCCATGCTTCTAAATGGTATTCCCAGAGGTCAGCAATGTAAACAGCACCCACAATTTACCTCTTGCAAATTCAACTCAGCTGTACTACAGTTCTTTGCAAACACTGATCTCATCAAATCCCTTCAAGAGCAAGTAAAATTGTATGGAGTAATGAGAACTCAGAAAGGATAGGGGATATGGGCTGAAACCATTTTGTGGCAGCTTTGAAAGTCAGAGCCAGCTTGACACTGGTCAAAATGATGAGTTCAAGGTAGTTTGCAAAGTAGGTGGAGTGACAAAAGACAAAACACAGCTTTTATTTATTGCATTGGGTTTCTTCTTAAAGAAATTCAGTTTCTTCTACAGTAGCAATATGCCTGCACAGAATGATTTTTTAAAAACATTTTTAGACACTCCTAGATGTGCGTAACATCTACCAGCATCAGCTCACTTGATTCTAGTTGTCTTTTCATCATGGGCTTACAGCAATGCTGCTATTCTGACTAGCTAAGTCCAATTCTTAAGAAATAAAATCAAAAAGACATTCAGGACATAACAAGAATAAAGCAGAGAAGGAAAAGGCAGCCTGAAGGAAGAGAGTGACTCAAATTTCATGATCCAAATATGTGAGGGTTTTCTGCAACTCTCCAGAAATGATCATGCAATTCATTATTTCATTTAATCTCAAGATCAAATAAATAGCCAGGATGAGAAAGCTATTTCAGCTCAGTCCTTCTCTCAGCATCCTGTTCTTAGCCCAGAAACTGTTTTTTTAAAGAAGACTAAAATGGTTGTGATGGATAGGAGAGCTCAAGCACCTGCAAACCCATGTGTCCATCAAAGCTCTCTCACATCACTTCTCTTCTGGGTTTGCTCTCTTTTTTCATATTAGGTAATATTAAAGGCTTTTTATTTTTTTTTTCTTTGTCCTTAACAAAAGGATGAAGTAAAAACAATCTTGGACAGGCAAATCCTGAGTCTAGAGCTTTATTACTCAGAAATTACTTTAAATGCCACCTCAGGAGTGAGCCCCTTCCTTCTATCTACTAGAGACCTCAGTGGGTCTCAACCTCAGTTATTTTAACTGTGGCTCTAGTGATGAATCCTGTCTATCTACAGTTGTAACTATTTATAAATACCATACATACACTTCTAAAAATCTTACCTGGGTTTTATCAGGTGTCATCCAAGAAAGCTTTGACCCAGAGGCAAAGCCAATTGCTCATCTGAATGAGTAGGGTTGGGTGGGAAAGAGGGATCATCCATATCAAAGTCTGTTACTGTTCCTCAGCACTGAAAAATATCCAGGGTGCATGCACACAAAAACAAACAGTAAATCTGCAATTAAAAATATACTTTTCAGATGGGCAGCTGCTTAATGTAAAGATTTTTGATTTTTTTTTTAAGATGCAGATGGAAGTAGTTTTGGTAGAGACCAGCAGGGATTAAAGGGTTAAAAATAGATAATTTATTTTCCTGTAGAACAGAGTGTCTTACAGGAATCAATTGCATCCAGGTTTTCTGAATATTTTTGCAATGCAATAATTCTTTTAAATTAGTTGGCAAATACATGAAGGGGGTTCCAAATGAAGGCACAAAAATTTACGAAATTGGTTGAGAACTGTAACCAGTTGTTTTTGTTTTTTCAAAGAGAAGCAGATGAAAATGAGCATTAGTACATAGTAGTCTGAGGAATGTCTTAAAAAAGAATTAATTGTAGTTTCCCTTAGTCTTTTTAGGGCTTTTACTGAGCTACTGTATTTTGAGGCATTAATTATTTGTATTCATAAGAGTTAATTATTAGAAAAAATAGATATAATTTCTGTTGGTGTCTTTAAGAATTTACTTTTATGCCAATAGGCAGCACACAATGGCCCAACTTCTAAAATGGCAACCCCAAACTACAGATTTCTGTATCCCCTGAAGTCTCCCCACACCTGATGCTGGGACAGAGGAGGTTTATGGGGTGTTGCAGGTGTCCAGCAGCACCCAGTGGGACACACACACTGGAGCCTGAGAAAACAACCTCAGTAGAAGTTGATCTTGGAGCAGTGTGACAGCACCCTGTGTCAAAAGCTGTGGAGGCGAATCCTTCCCATGCAAAGCTCTGGATTCCTTCCATGTTGGAGAAGGAAAGGTAAGTCTAATAAATAGCTCAGAGATCCTGATCCTGCCATTCTGAGTTAATCTGGGGGGGGGGGGGGGAGGGGGGGAAAGGCCTCTAAACTTTCCCTTTTTAGGTTAGTAGACATGTAGAAGATTTGTTGGATAATCCAAAAAGGAGTAAAACTAAAGCAGAAATATCCAGAAAATAGCAGTTCCTTCTTTGCCTGAAGGCCTGTTTGTGGCTTCCTAGGCAGCCACCCCCTTTTTGTGGTACAGCACGCTGGTGTGAAGCCAGAGCTCACTGATGTTGCAAGGTGTGGTTGTGCAAGGGTTTGCACACGGGCAAATACACAACACACAAGGGAAGAGGCTTCCTAATGAACAGACTTTCAAATCTCTGCTTCCCTTGGAGCAAATAATTCTTTTGATTGCCTGAGCAGCAGAAGAGGCTTCACACATCTTTAAAATCATAGAAACAGAGTGGTTTGGGCTGTAAGGGCCCTTAAGGATTGCCTAGTTCCAGTCCCCCTGCCATGGGCAAGGACACCTCCCACTAGGCCAGGTGGCCCAAAGCCCCATCCAACCTGGCTCCCCCCATAAGTTCGTACTCTGTGTCCTCGCCTTTTGCTGTGTAATGGTTAATGGTTTGACAACTTTCCTGTAGAAGTGTAAAGACCACAGAACAGGGAATGGCTACGTCTATTCAGAGAATTCCCAGAATCACTGGGTTGGAAAAGATCAAGATGATCGAGTCCAACCCAGCCCTAACACCTCAACTAAACCATGGCACTGAGTGCCACATCCAGTCTCTTTCTAAACACATCCAGGGATGGTGACTCCACCACCTCCCTGGGCAGACCATGCCAGAACTTTATCACTCTTTCTGTGAAAAACTTTCTGTGCTGTATCTGTCTTTTAAATTCTGCTTTGATCCTATTCTGAGTAAATCTTGGCCTTTGTTTTGAAACACTATTTTTAAATTCATATTTCCTTCTGTAAAAGACCATCAAAAGCTGAAAGATTACTGTCCCACAGTACAAGAAGGGGGATGCTGTTAGTTTTGCCAAACAACTATCACAAATATGCAGGAAATACGACATAAATTCATTTTTTCTTCAAATGTTTTCTGCAGTCAAGATCCCAGGCTATTAGATTAACTCCAGGGACTATGAAGACAATAACTTGAACTACAAGTCCCAGGACAGTAGCCAGGTTTCATGTAGTCTTCAGGGATGGGAACAAAAAACCCCACCAAAAATAATAACTTCCTTTCACCATTGAAAATAGTGAACTCCACATGTCAGCTGGATTTCAGAGTCTATTAAGCAGTAAGAGAGGTCAACTCCTCTATCTGGAAGGTCATGAAATTGATGACCATTAAAACTTGATTCTTATCCAAATCCATTTGTAAAATTAATTTGCATATTTTCAAGGACATAAATTACTCTATAGGGACCTAGACTTGGAGGAAAACATACATTTCCTCCTTTTCAGTCCTCAAAATGCTAAGACCACTGAGTATTGAAAAATATTAAAAGCTTCAGCCAATCTCCTGACTGAAGCTTGAGTCTCCTTCTCAAACAGGAGCTAAACAAGGTTTCTGACCTTACAGATAGGCTATACCTTTATTCCATAACATCAAAGTGTAAGAAAACCTTAGAAGATTGTCCTTTGAACTTTGATTTCTGTCATTAAAATTTCCTTTGGTGTAACACCTGTCTTCTTTCACAGACTGCTGTAGGCATACTTCTATTAACTGAGCCTTCTGCTTTATGTACCTACATTTTTTGCCACAATAAAATTTTTTCAAGTGGAAAATACTATGGGAAAGAATGAAAAGCATATACTTTTTCTAAGCTTTTAGACATCCAGGTATTTTTTCCCAGATATGAAGTAATATATCTTACAGGAGACTCCATAAAGCATGGGTTTTCCAATAAATTAAGATAGTCATTAAAATAAAAAATACAAATATTTTAATAAGTTTTCTGTTTCCACTTTCAATTCCTGAAAAACACTTGGATAAATTGGCAGAACATTTCTTTCCCCAAGTCTCTTTTGTGCTCCAGCATGCACTCGGAATTAATTCCTTTCCTCTAAAGAATAAAACCATCAATCTCTATATCCTGCCACTTCAAATTCAAGCTGAATGCTGAAGAGAAAAAAAAATAGTGATTGGCAGAGCTTGGAGAGGGAGCCAGGAGTGCCAGCTCATCCAGCAGAAAATTTCATGTGAAACTATTCCTAGTCCAAGGAAACCAGACCAAAAGTCTCACTTTAACATCCATCATTGATGGAAACAAAAGCTGTCGTGTATCTGAGTATGTTCCAACTCAATGAAGGGACAAGGAAAAAAAGAGGAACCCCCAGCTGTGACAGCACATATGAACAACATCTCTTCGTGAGGGAAATAAAGCACCAAATTAAAATTTATGGCTTCCCAGTAGCATTACATACCCTGGGAACAGTGAATGTTTTGTTCCTTCCCAAAATGACAAGTGTTAAGATCATAAAATCAAACTCCACTGGAGTAGCAAATTGATTCTAGACTATCTAGTTCTTGCTGGCTATGTCATGCCGAGTGGAGTTGATGGTTGGTTGCCTAGGGTAGCAAAATATTAGGAATAACAGTATTTAGTGGCTGTTCCTTATGAGCGTGCCTCCAAGAGGGGAGGAGGTGTGTTCATGTGTTACTGTGCTTAGCACAGCAGAAACCCTAGAACTGAGTCAGTCCTGAGTGTTGCCTTTCTAGCCAACTTTCCAACAGCAATGAACTAATAGCATTTCCAAAGGTTAACATTTCTGTAACTTTGCCAAATTGTAGGGTCATGCCCTGTTTTTCTGCTTAATACAACTTACTTCCCTCATTTTTTTTTCTCATGACCTTTTCCCCACTATTTGCCACCATCTATTTTGGCCCTTTCCCATATTGCTACAGACCTCTAACATACTTCAATATTTATGTTTTACTCTGTCTGCAAGGAAAGGCTGTAGAGCTGCTGTAGCAGTAACTACTCTGCCTAAGCTGTAGCTGCTAACCATGCAACAAATAAGGCAGGTCTGAAACTACTTCTTAACAATGTTTTTCACAAGTATGGTGTTTTAATCTTTTCTCCTTGGATGTTATATGCTATTCCAGATACAGCTGATGTGATGTCTCTGAGGCCCTAAAGAGATTCTGGCTTCTGTGCCTCTGTGCCATCTCCTGTCGCAATAAAACTGTTCAGTAGCACAAAATGCACTGAGGGCAGATCAGGTATTTACTAAATATAGATGCTACTCTTAAACAAAAAAAAAACAAAAAAAAAAAAACAAAAAAAAAAAAGGAAGAGACAGAAGTAAGAGATGACCCTGTGCAAAGATGTCACTCTTCTGTGAAGGACTCCGAAGAGATTGCCAATATTTACTGTACCCTTGTGTGGTTTGTTGGGCTCTGTTATTCCCTAGTTCTCAAAGAAATCAACCTTCAGAACTAAATCGACTATGACCATATTCTCTAGTTAGATGTCCAACTTGTTTGCATTTTGAAGCAAGGTGCATTTTTTTGTAGTCCAACAGCCTCTGCAGGTGGCACAGCAGAAGAACTCAGAACGTGAGCAGGGGATGGCCCACAAGCTTTGTCCAGACTCTCATCTGCTGCCAGCAAACAGCTAAACATGCAGGGCTGAGGCTTACAAGCAGACCTCTACTAACAATTTTGTCATAGCAAGAGCTCACCCTGGGCATGGGGTTTGTCCTCTCCAGACCCTTGGCTTCCTCAGACTATTTATATAATGAAATGATGGTCCTACATGTGATGTTTGCTGGACACAAATGTACCAGGTGCAAGAATAATGACTGAGATAGTAATACCCAAACTCATATGCTCCTTAGGTGACATCCAAATTCCTGTAACTATCCAATTAACAACAGAAGTTTCCTTCAGAACCTGGCCCTGTGTTGCATTCCATGGACATACTTCCATAGCAAGTGTATGCCAGTAATGCCTGAAACTGCCTTCTGCTTGAAGTCCTGCTTGGACCACAGGGGAAGGCAGGGAAAAATCTGAGTATTTTTTTTTTTTTTAATGAGGAAAGGGTTTTTTTTCCTCCACTTCTTGTTCATGCACTAAAGGCTGTACTTTGCTTCTTTTCTTCTTGTGAATGAAATGTTTCAAAATGCACAAAACCATCAAGTTACAGGCAACTGAAACACTGGGAAATCTGGAATCAGGAGGTGCTGGTTTCTTCAGGTTAGGGTCTGAAAGTGAGGTTTCAACCAAAGCCTTTTCACCATGTTGGCCTCTGTTCTCACTCAAGGTTTTAATGTAAATCATTGCCTAAATCAGTTGCATGAAACCAACATGAAGTGAAGCAATAGGAGAAGGATATGGTGGCAAAGAAAAGGGTATTTTGGATGTCCCAACGGTAGGGTGGCCCACAGAAAATGCAGGAGAGGCAAAGGAATCGTACAGCATGATCATTTATAGGTGCTAATGGGTTGAGGGATCAAAAGAGAGAAACAAAGAGGCTAAAGGTGCTGGGTGTGGGTGTGAGGAGGGACTGTGACACAGCTAGCAGAGGATGTGCCTCCGAGACCAGGGTGATATGTCAGAGGAAGGAGGTCCCTGCCCAGCTCCTCCCGGGGCCATTCCAGCTGACCTGCTGGCCCCAACCCCACCTGGTGATGCTCACAGCCTGGCCCCTCTATCCCCCAGCTCCTCACCAAAGACAATTTTCCAGTTGCTTTTCAAACCCAGACTTAGGACTTGTATTTTAGCTTGAAGATAAACATTTTGAAAGCTGTCTTCTTTCTCACACTGCTGGCACAAGTTGTTTTTATTATCTTAGGAAAGCTTTTCTTGCCCAGGCCAATTTGTTCACTGTTTGTCTTGTGAAGCTGGCCTATAGACCAGCTTTTAGGATTTATTGTATGACATTATCAAGAAAGCAATCTTTGGAAAAAACTGAAATCACTTACAACACTTTTTTCTTCTTTGCAAATGGCTTCATAGAAGCCAAATATCCAAGCTGGCCACCCAAACCTGCTGGACAATGCTTACTCCAGATGAAAATGTTTAAGTTTAGTAATGTTTTAATCCTAAAATGTTTTAAGTGATGATTTAGGCAAGAAAAGAATGTTCTTCCTGTAGGGGAGAAACAAGAGTTTGTTTTTCAGAATTGCAAATTTTGGAGTCAGCAAAGAATGGTAAATGCAGGGATATATAAGTCCTGCTTTTTGGTAGATTTGTGTTATTTTACACACACACACACACACACACACACACACACACACACAAGCATGTACTCTTATTTACAGAAAGAAAGCAATGGGCAGAGAGAAGAGCTGTGATTATTCAACCCCCACATTTTATGACTGTTTTTTTTCTGTACAGACTGTGAACCATGTGAGTGTTGATTGTGGACTTTTTAAGAGACTACCTTTGAAAATTTTGACATTCACAGTAAATGTGCTACTCATTTAGAGGAATTCAGTTATCTTGAAATGTAACAAATATTTAATTTTCTTTTTTTTTTCTCTGGCATATTTCTGCATCATCCTTTTTTTTGACCTAATGCCAGTATTTTTCAGATGACTGTAATTTTATTGCTTTCCTACAGACAAAGGAAAAAGGCATGTCTTTCTCAAGTGCTCCTCAAAAAGAACAGAGGACTGCTGTAAGTAGAGGAGACTTCAATATTTACATTTTATTACTATTTGAAAGGAATTTTGATGGAGGAGAGAGTTCTGCTTTTAGTCAGCACATCCTTATATGTCTCATTTCTGAAGCACCTCTTCTGCACTAAGAAAATGTTGCCAGACTCTTAAAAGACTACTCCTCAATCCAGAAAATTAAAGAAACCCATGGGAAATCTGGCTCTTTTCTGGGATTCATACATTTATTGTCCTTATCATCTAGAGGCCCCCCCATCTTTTTTCCTTGGGATGGTCTTACATTTGTGAACTGTTGATGCAACTGCCTTTAAAATCTCCACTCCCTCTCAGTTCCTGCATGTTTTGATCATCACTGACATCAGTCAGAAAGTATAAGGTATTGACTGTGTCAGCTCTGATTTTATACTCTGTGCCATGGGAATACCCAGGAGATCCTTGATCTTTGACTTTCCACAAATGCTTACAGCAGACCAGCATGGGTTGTATTTGCACTGAGTTTAAACATTTCCTTCCCTATGACAACAATTATAGTGCTATTTCCTATTCTGCTGTAAGTTAAAGCTGTGAATAACAACGGAGAGGTCTAACCACCCCCTGCTGTCCAAGCAATCCTTGACCAACCTGGCAGCTTTAGGGAACAATGCAGTTCTGCTCTCAGATGTTTTCTTGTCCCTGCCCTGGGAGGGCATTTCTCCGCCTGTGCTCTGGGGACCACTCCTTTCTGTAAGACTTCAGAGAATGGTTTCTGAGATAATTCTAAAAGAAAGCAACTGCCCCCTATCTCCCCTATCCCAAAAGTGCCCAAACTCTCACACACATGCTGTCACTACTTTCAAAGGGCAGCCTAATCTTTAGCAGGCTATTCATGAAAACTGCTGCATTAAGACTGCTCAAGCAGTCTGCAGCTTAACCCTCAAAAATGTTAGTGGAACTTTGGAGTATGGAGAAACACTTCTTTGGAGGAGTCTGTCCACGATTTCATTTATTTGTGAAGATACAAAATACCAGCCTGATGTGTTGTCCGTACTCTTTAGAGTCAATGACAGATTGCAGTATCAGCTTCCATCTTCCACCAGGTGCTCATGAATTAAGCATACTGGATGCAACAGTACTACTAATAAAACCAGCAGGTTAATATTAATTTATTGCACTCTTTTTGTAGCAGGTTAATATTAATTTATTGCACTCTTTTTGTCTAGTGGACACCACCTCAGATGTTGCTGAAGCCCTTACACCAATGTTGCAGTAGGCCAGGTTGGCATTTCCAACATAAATATCACTCCTGGAATATCTCAGCTACCATCTAGCCTCTGGTCAAATGCAAGCCTTTTTCTTTCCTCACAGCTCCACTATAGAGAGAAGAGGTGGTTGTTGCTGTGGACAGAAGTTCACATTACTGCTTTGTGGCTGCAGAAAGCCAAGACTGAATCCAACAGCTCCATCAGCCTCTGGAAATTGCTGTGCTGCTCCAGTTAGTCTAGTCTGAGCACACTGTGGTGGATTTGAATAAGGGGTAGGGTGAAAGAGAAGAGAGAGAAAGAGATTAAAGTGAGGGAGAGGAAAGAAGAAAGGGAGGGCGGGAGGGCGGGAAGGCAGTTCGGAAGGAAGGCAGTTCGGAAGGAAGGAAGGAAGGAAGGCAGTTTGGAAGGAAGGAAGGCAGTTTGGAAGGAAGGAAGGAAGGAAGGAAGGAAGGAAGGAAGGAAGGAAGGAAGGAAGGAAGGAAGGAAGGAAGGAAGGAAGGAAGGAAGGAAGGAAGGAAGGCAGTTCGGAAGGAAGGAAGGAAGGAAGGAAGGAAGGAAGGAAGGAAGGAAGGAAGGAAGGAAGGAAGGAAGGAAGGAAGGAAGGAAGGAAGGAAGGAAGGAAGGAAGGAAGGAAGGAAGGAAGGAAGGGAAGGAAGGAAGGAAGGAAGGAAGGAAGGAAGGAAGGAAGGAAGGAAGGAAGGAAGGAAGGAAGGAAGGAAGGAAGGAAGGAAGGAAGGAAGGAAGGAAGGAAGGAAGGAAGGAAGGAGAAAGAAAGAGAGAGAGAGAAGGAAAGAAAAAGAAAGAATGAAAGAAAGAACGAATGAAAAAGGAAAGAAAGAAAAAAGAGAAAGAAAGAACGAAAAAAAACGGAAGGAAGGAAGGAAGGAAGGAAGGAAGGAAGGAAGGAAGAGGAAGGAAGGAAGGAAGGAAGGAAGGAAGGAAGGAAGGAAGGAAGGAAGGAAGGAAGGAAGGAAGGAAGGAAGGAAGGAAGGAAGGAAGGAGAAAGAAAGAACGAATGAAGAAGAAAGAAAGAAAAAAGAGAAAGAAGAACGAAAAAGAAAGAAAAAGAAAGGAGGGAAGGAGGGAAGGAGGGAAGGAGGGAAGGAGGGAAGGAAGGAAAGAAGGCAGTTCCGAAGGAAGGAAGGCAGTTCGGAAGGAAGGAAAGGAAGGAAGGAAGGCAGTTCGGAAGGAAGGAAGGAAGGAAGGCAGGCAGTTCGGAAGGAAGGCAGGCAGTTCGGAAGGAAGGCAGGCAGTTCGGAAGGAAGGAAGGAAGGAAGGAAGGCAGTTCGGAAGGAAGGAAGGAAGGAAGGAAGGAAGGAAGGAAGGAAGGAAGGAAGGAAGGAAGGAAGGAAGGAAGGAAGGAAGGAAGGAAGGAAGGAAGGAAGGAAGGAAGGAAGGAAGGCAGTTCGGAAGGAAGGCAGTTCGGAAGGAAGGCAGTTCGGAAGGAAGGAAGGAAGGAAGGAAGGAAGGAAGGAAGGCAGTTCGGAAGGAAGGAAGGAAGGCAGTTCGGAAGGAAGGAAGGAAGGCAGTTCGGAAGGAAGGAAGGAAGGCAGTTCGGAAGGAAGGAAGGAAGGAAGGAAGGAAGGAAGGAAGGAAGGAAGGAAGGAAGGAAGGAAGGAAGGAAGGAAGGAAGGAAGGAAGGAAGGAAGGAAGGAAGGAAGGAAGGAAGGAAGGAAGGAAGGAAGGAAGGAGAAAGAAAGAATGAAAAAGAAAGAAAAAAGAGAAAGAAGGAAAAAGAACGAAAAAGAAAGAGAAGGAAAGACGGAAGGAAGGAAGGAAGGAAGGAAGGAAGGAAGGAAGGAAGGAAGGAAGGAAGGAAGGAAGGAAGGAAGGAAGGAAGGAAGGAAGGAAGGAAGGAAGGAAGGAAGGAAGGAAGGAAGGAAGGAAGGAAGGCAGTTAGGAAGGAAGGAAGGAAGGAAGGAAGGCAGTTCGGAAGGAAGGAAGGAAGGAAGGAAGGAAGGAAGGAAGGAAGGAAGGAAGGAAGGAAGGAAGGAAGGAAGGAAGGAAGGAAGGAAGGAAGGAAGGAAGGAAGGAAGGAAGGAAGGCAGTTCGGAAGAAAGAGAGAGAGAGAAGGAAAGAAAAAGAAAGAACGAAAGAAAGAACGAATGAAAAAGGAAAGAAAGAAAAAAGAGAAAGAAAGAACGAAAAAAGAACGGAAGGAAGGAAGGAAGGAAGGAAGGAAGGAAGGAAGGAAGGAAGGAAGGAAGGAAGGAAGGAAGGAAGGAAGGAAGGAAGGAAGGAAGGAAGGAAGGAAGGAAGGAAGGAAGGAAGAATGAAAAAGAAAGAACGAACGAAAAGGAAAGAAAAAAGAGAAAGAAGGAAAAAGAACGAAAAAGAAAGAGAAGGAGGAAGGAAGGAAGGAAGGAAGGAAGGAAGGAAGGAAGGAAGGAAGGAAGGAAGGAAGGAAGGAAGGAAGGCAGTTCGGAAGGAAGGAAGGAAGGAAGGAAGGCAGTTCGGAAGGAAGGAAGGAAGGAAGGCAGTTCGGAAGGAAGGAAGGAAGGAAGGAAGGAAGGAAGGAAGGAAGGAAGGAAGGAAGGAAGGAAGGAAGGAAGGAAGGAAGGAAGGAAGGAAGGAAGGAAGGAGAAAGAAAGAGAAAGACGGAAAGAAAAAGAAAGAACGAAAGAAAGAACGAATGAAGAAGAAAGAAAGAAAAAGAGAAAGAAAGAACGAAAAAGAAAGAAAAAGAAAGGAGGGAAGGAGGGAAGGAGGGAAGGAAAGGAAAGAAGGCCGTTCCGAAGGAAGGAAGGCAGTTCGGAAGGAAGGAAAGGAAGGAAGGAAGGCAGTTCGGAAGGAAGGAAGGCAGGCAGTTCGGAAGGAAGGCAGGCAGTTCGGAAGGAAGGAAGGAAGGAAGGAAGGAAGGAAGGAAGGAAGGAAGGAAGGAAGGAAGGAGAAGGAAGGAAGGAAGGAAGGAAGGAAGGAAGGAAGGAAGGAAGGAAGGAAGGAAGGAAGGAAGGAAGGAAGGAAGGAAGGAAGGAAGGAAGGAAGGAAGGAAGGAAGGAAAAGAAAAGAGAGAGAGAGAAGGAAAGAAAAAGAAAGAACGAAAGAAAGAACGAATGGAAAAGGAAAGAAAGAAAAAAGAGAAAGAAAGAACGAAAAAGAACGGAAGGAAGGAAGGAAGGAAGGAAGGAAGGAAGGAAGGAAGGAAGGAAGGAAGGAAGGAAGGAAGGAAGGAAGGAAGGAAGGAAGGAAGGAGAAAGAAAGAACGAAAGAAAGAACGAATGAAGAAGAAAGAAAGAAAAAAGAGAAAGAAAGAACGAAAAAGAAAGAAAAAGAAAGGAGGGAAGGAGGGAAGGAGGGAAGGAGGGAAGGAGGGAAGGAAGGAAAGAAGGCAGTTCCGAAGGAAGGAAGGCAGTTCGGAAGGAAGGAAAGGAAGGAAGGCAGGCAGTTCGGAAGGAAGGAAGGAAGGAAGGAAGGCAGTTCGGAAGGAAGGAAGGAAGGCAGTTCGGAAGGAAGGCAGTTCGGAAGGAAGGCAGTTCGGAAGGAAGGCAGTTCGGAAGGAAGGAAGGCAGGCAGTTCGGAAGGAAGGAAGGAAGGAAGGAAGGCAGTTCGGAAGGGAAGGAAGGAAGGCAGTTCGGAAGGAAGGCAGTTCGGAAGGAAGGAAGGAAGGAAGGAAGGAAGGAAGGAAGGAAGGAAGGAAGGAAGGAAGGAAGGAAGGAAGGAAGGAAGGAAGGAAGGAAGGAAGGAAGGAAGGAAGGAAGGAAGGGAAGGAAGGAAGGAAGGAAGGAAGGAAGGAAGGAAGGAAGGAAGGAAGGAAGGAAGGAAGGAAGGAAGAATGAAAAAGAAAGAACGAACGAAAAGGAAAGAAAAAGAGAAAGAAGGAAAAAGAACGAAAAAGAAAGAAAGAAGAGAAGGAAGGAAGGCAGTTCGGAAGGAAGGAAGGAAGGAAGGAAGGAAGGCAGTTCGGAAGGAAGGAAGGAAGGAAGGAAGGAAGGAAGGAAGGAAGGAAGGAAGGAAGGAAGGAAGGAAGGAAGGAAGGAAGGAAGGAAGGAAGGAAGGAAGGAAGGAAGGAAGGAAGGAAGGAAGGAAGGAAGGAAGGAAGGAAGGAAGGAAGGAAGGAAGGAAGGAAGGAAGGAAGGAGAAAGAAAGAGAAAGACGGAGAGAAAAAGAAAGAACGAAAGAAAGAACGAATGAAGAAGAAAGAAAGAAAAAGAGAAAGAAAGAACGAAAAAAGAAAGAAAAAGAAGGAGGGAAGGAGGGAAGGAGGGAAGGAGGGAAGGAGGGAAGGAAGGAAAGAAGGCAGTTCCGAAGGAAGGAAGGCAGTTCGGAAGGAAGGAAAGGAAGGAAGGAAGGCAGTTCGGAAGGCAGTTCGGAAGGCAGTTCGGAAGGCAGTTCGGAAGGAAGGAAGGAAGGAAGGAAGGAAGGAAGGAAGGAAGAAGGAAGGAAGGAAGGAAGGAAGGAAGGAAGAATGAAAAAGAAAGAACGAACGAAAAGGAAAGAAAAAAGAGAAGAAGGAAAAAGAACGAAAAAGAAAGAGAAGGAAGGAAGGAAGGAAGGAAGGAAGGAAGGAAGGAAGGAAGGAAGGAAGGAAGGAAGGAAGGAAGGAAGGAAGGAAGGAAGGAAGGAAGGAAGGAAGGAAGGAAGGAAGGAAGGAAGGAAGGAAGGAAGGAAGAAGGAAGGAAGGAAGGAAGGAAGGAAGGAAGGAAGGAAGGAAGGAAGGAAGGAAGGAAGGAAGGAAGGAAGGAAGGAAGGAAGGAAGGAGAAAGAAAGAGAAAGACGGAGAGAAAAAGAAAGAACGAAAGAAAGAACGAATGAAGAAGAAAGAAAGAAAAAGAGAAAGAACGAAAAAGAAAGAAAAAGAAAGGAGGGAAGGAGGGAAGGAGGGAAGGAGGGAAGGAGGGAAGGAAGGAAAGAAGGCAGTTCCGAAGGAAGGAAGGCAGTTTCGGAAGGAAGGAAATGAAGGAAGGAAGGCAGTTCGGAAGGAAGGAAGGCAGGCAGTTCGGAAGGAAGGCAGGCAGTTCGGGAAGGAAGGAAGGAAGGAAGGAAGGAAGGAAGGAAGGAAGGAAGGAAGGAAGGAAGGAGGAAGGAAGGAAGGAAGGAAGGAAGGAAGGAAGGAAGGAAGGAAGGAAGGAAGGAAGGCAGTTCGGAAGGAAGGAAGGAAGGAAGGAAGGAAGGAAGGAAGGAAGGAAGGAAGGAAGGAAGGAAGGAAGGAAGGAAGGAAGGAAGGAAGGAAGGAAGGAAGGAAGGAAGGAAGAAGGAAGGAAGGAAGGAAGGAAGGAAGGAAGGAAGGAAGGAAGGAAGGAAGGAAGGAAGGAAGGAAGGAAGGAAGGAAGGAAGAATGAAAAAGAAGAACGAACGAAAAGGAAAGAAAAAAGAGAAAGAAGGAAAAAGAACGAAAAAGAAAGAGAAGGAAGGAAGGCAGTTCGGAAGGAAGGAAGGAAGGAAGGAAGGCAGTTCGGAAGGAAGGAAGGAAGGAAGGAAGGAAGGAAGGAAGGAAGGAAGGAAGGAAGGAAGGAAGGAAGGAAAGGAAGGAAGGAAGGAAGGAAGGAAGGAAGGAAGGAAGGAAGGAAGGAAGGAAGGAGAAAGAAAGAGAAAGACGGAGAGAAAAAGAAAGAACGAAAGAAAGAACGAATGAAGAAGAAGAAAGAAAAAAGAGAAAGAAAGAACGAAAAAGAAAGAAAAAGAAAGAAGGGAAGGAGGGAAGGAGGGAAGGAGGGAAGGAGGGAAGGAAGGAAAGAAGAGCAGTTCCGAAGGAAGGAAGGCAGTTCGGAAGGAAGGAAAGGAAGGAAGGAAGGCAGTTCGGAAGGCAGTTCGGAAGGCAGTTCGGAAGGAAGGAAGGAAGGAAGGAAGGAAGGAAGGAAGGAAGGAAGGAAGGAAGGAAGGAAGGAAGGAAGGAAGGAAGGAAGGAAGGAAGGAAGGAAGGAAGGAAGGAAGGAAGGAAGGAAGGAAGGAAGAATGAAAAAGAAAGAACGAACGAAAAGGAAAGAAAAAAGAGAAAGAAGGAAAAAGAACGAAAAAGAAAGAGAAGGAAGGAAGGAAGGAAGGAAGGAAGGAAGGAAGGAAGGAAGGAAGGAAGGAAGGAAGGAAGGAAGGAAGGAAGGAAGGAAGGAAGGAAGGAAGGAAGGAAGGAAGGAAGGAAGGAAGGAAGGAAGGAAGGAAGGAAGGAAGGAAGGAAGGAAGGAAGGAAGGAAGGAAGGAAGGAAGGAAGGAGAAAGAAAGAGAAAGACGGAGAGAAAAGAAAGAACGAAAGAAAGAACGAATGAAGAAGAAAGAAAGAAAAAAGAGAAAGAACGAAAAAGAAAGAAAAAGAAAGGAGGGAAGGAGGGAAGGAGGGAAGGAGGGAAGGGAGGGAAGGAAGGAAAGAAGGCAGTTCCGAAGGAAGGAAGGCAGTTCGGAAGGAAGGAAATGAAGGAAGGAAGGCAGTTCGGAAGGAAGGAAGGCAGGCAGTTCGGAAGGAAGGCAGGCAGTTCGGAAGGAAGGAAGGAAGGAAGGAAGGAAGGAAGGAAGGAAGGGAAGGAAGGAAGGAAGGAAGGAAGGAAGGAAGGAAGGAAGGAAGGAAGGAAGGAAGGAAGGAAGGAAGGAAGGAGAAGGAAGGAAGGAAGGAAGGAAGGAAGGAAGGCAGTTCGGAAGGAAGGAAGGAAGGAAGGAAGGAAGGAAGGAAGGAAGGAAGGAAGGAAGGAAGGAAGGAAGGAAGGAAGGAAGGAAGGAAGGAAGGAAGGAAGGAAGGAAGGCAGTTCGGAAGGAAGGAAGGAAGGAAGGAAGGAAGGAAGGAAGAAGGAAGGAAGGAAGGAAGGAAGGAAGGAAGGAAGGAAGGAAGGAAGGAAGGAAGGAAGGAAGGAAGGAAGGAAGGAAGGAAGGAGAAAGAAAGAGAAAGACGGAAAGAAAAAGAAAGAACGAAAGAAAGAACGAATGAAGAAGAAAGAAAGAAAAAAGAGAAAGAAAGAACGAAAAGAAAGAAAAAGAAAGGAGGGAAGGAGGGAAGGAGGGAAGGAAGGAAAGAAGGCCGTTCCGAAGGAAGGAAGGCAGTTCGGAAGGAAGGAAAGGAAGGAAGGAAGGCAGTTCGGAAGGAAGGAAGGAAGGAAGGAAGGAAGGAAGGAAGGAAGGAAGGAAGGAAGGAAGGAAGGAAGGAAGGAAGGAAGGAAGGAAGGAAGGAAGGAAGGCAGTTCGGAAGGAAGGAAGGAAGGAAGGAAGGAAGGAAGGAAGGAAGGAAGGAAGGAAGGAAGGAAGGAAGGAAGGAAGGAAGGAAGGAAGGAAGGAAGGAAGGAAGGAAGGAAGGAGAAAGAAAGAGAAAGACGGAAAGAAAAAGAAAGAACGAAAGAAAGAACGAATGAAGAAGAAAGAAAGAAAAAAGAGAAAGAAAGAACGAAAAAGAAAGAAAAAGAAAGGAGGGAAGGAGGGAAGGAGGGAAGGAAGGAAAGAAGGCCGTTCCGAAGGAAGGAAGGCAGTTCGGAAGGAAGGAAAGGAAGGAAGGAAGGCAGTTCGGAAGGAAGGAAGGAAGGAAGGAAGGAAGGAAGGAAGGAAGGGAAGGAAGGAAGGAGGAAGGAAGGAAGGAAGGAGGAAGGAAGGAAGGAAGGAAGGAAGGAAGGAAGGAAGGAAGGAAGGAAGGAAGGAAGGAAGGAAGGAAGGAAGGAAGGAAGGAAGGAAGGAAAAAGAAAGAGAGAGAGAGAAGGAAAGAAAAAGAAAGAACGAAAGAAAGAACGAATGGAAAAGGAAAGAAAGAAAAAAGAGAAAGAAAGAACGAAAAAGAACGGAAGGAAGGAAGGAAGGAAGGAAGGAAGGAAGGAAGGAAGGAAGGAAGGAAGGAAGGAAGGAAGGAAGGAAGGAAGGAAGGAGAAAGAAAGAACGAAAGAAAGAACGAATGAAGAAGAAAGAAAGAAAAAAGAGAAAGAAAGAACGAAAAAGAAAGAAAAAGAAAGGAGGGAAGGAGGGAAGGAGGGAAGGAGGGAAGGAGGGAAGGAAGGAAAGAAGGCAGTTCCGAAGGAAGGAAGGCAGTTCGGAAGGAAGGAAAGGAAGGAAGGCAGGCAGTTCGGAAGGAAGGCAGGCAGTTCGGAAGGAAGGAAGGAAGGAAGGAAGGCAGTTCGGAAGGAAGGAAGGAAGGCAGTTCGGAAGGAAGGAAGGCAGTTCGGAAGGAAGGCAGTTCGGAAGGAAGGCAGTTCGGAAGGAAGGAAGGCAGGCAGTTCGGAAGGAAGGAAGGAAGGAAGGAAGGCAGTTCGGAAGGAAGGAAGGAAGGCAGTTCGGAAGGAGGCAGTTCGGAAGGAAGGCAGTTCGGAAGGAAGGAAGGAAGGAAGGAAGGAAGGAAGGAAGGAAGGAAGGAAGGAAGGAAGGAAGGAAGGAAGGAAGGAAGGAAGGAAGGAAGGAAGGAAGGAAGGAAGGAAGGAAGGAAGGAAGGAAGGAAGGAAGGAAGGAAGGAAGGAAGGAAGGAAGGAAGGAAGGAAGAATGAAAAAGAAAAGAACGAACGAAAAGGAAAGAAAAAAGAGAAAGAAGGAAAAAGAACGAAAAAGAAAGAGAAGGAAGGAAGGAAGGAAGGAAGGAAGGAAGGAAGGAAGGAAGGAAGGAAGGAAGGAAGGAAGGAAGGAAGGAAGGAAGGAAGGAAGGAAGGAAGGAAGGAAGGAAGGAAGGAAGGAAGGAAGGAAGGAAGGAGCAGGAAGGAAGGAAGGAAGGAAGGAAGGAAGGAAGGAAGGAAGGAAGGAAGGAGAAAGAAAGAGAAAGACGGAGAGAAAAAGAAAGAACGAAAGAAAGAACGAATGAAGAAGAAAGAAAGAAAAAAAGAGAAAGAAAGAACGAAAAAGAAAGAAAAAGAAAGGAGGGAAGGAGGGAAGGAGGGAAGGAGGGAAGGAGGGAAGGAAGGAAGAGAAGGCAGTTCCGAAGGAAGGAAGGCAGTTCGGAAGGAAGGAAAGGAAGGAAGGAAGGCAGTTCGGAAGGCAGTTCGGAAGGCAGTTCGGAAGGAAGGAAGGAAGGAAGGAAGGAAGGAAGGAAGGAAGGAAGGAAGGAAGGAAGGAAGGAAGGAAGGAAGGAAGGAAGGAAGGAAGGAAGGAAGGAAGGAAGGAAGGAAGGAAGGCAGTTCGGAAGGAAGGAAGGAAGGAAGGGAAGGAAGGAAGGGAAGGAAGGAAGGAAGGAAGGAAGGAAGGAAGGAAGGAAGGAAGGAAGGAAGGAGGAAGGAAGGAAGGAAGGAAGGAAGGAAGGAAGGAAGGAAGGAAGGAAGGAAGGAAGGAAGGAAGGGAAGGAAGGAAGGAAGGAAGGAGAAAGAAAGAGAAAGACGGAGAGAAAAAGAAGAACGAAAGAAAGAACGAATGAAGAAGAAAGAAAGAAAAAAGAGAAAGAAAGAACGAAAAAGAAAGAAAAAGAAAGGAGGGAAGGAGGGAAGGAGGGAAGGAGGGAAGGAGGGAAGGAAGGAAAGAAGGCAGTTCCGAAGGAAGGAAGGCAGTTCGGAAGGAAGGAAAGGAAGGAAGGAAGGCAGTTCGGAAGGAAGGAAGGAAGGAAGGCAGGCAGTTCGGAAGGAAGGCAGGCAGTTCGGAAGGAAGGCAGGCAGTTCGGAAGGAAGGAAGGAAGGAAGGCAGTTCGGAAGGAAGGAAGGAAGGCAGTTCGGAAGGAAGGCAGTTCGGAAGGAAGGCAGTTCGGAAGGAAGGAAGGAAGGAAGGCAGGCAGTTCGGAAGGAAGGAAGGAAGGAAGGAAGGCAGTTCGGAAGGAAGGAAGGAAGGCAGTTCGGAAGGAAGGCAGTTCGGAAGGAAGGCAGTTCGGAAGGAAGGAAGGAAGGAAGGAAGGAAGGAAGGAAGGAAGGAAGGAAGGAAGGAAGGAAGGAAGGAAGGAAGGAAGGAAGGAAGGAAGGAAGGAAGGAAGGAAGGAAGGAAGGAGGCAGTTCGGAAGGAAGGGAAGGAAGGAAGGAAGGAAGGAAGGAAGGAAGGAAGGAAGGAAGGAAGGAAGGAAGGAAGGAAGGAAGGAAAGAAGAATGAAAAAGAAAGAACGAACGAACGAACGAACGAAAAGGAAAGAAAAAAGAGAAAGAAGGAAAAAGAACGAAAAAGAAAGAGAAGGAAGGAAGGAAGGAAGAGAAGGAAGGAAGGAAGGAAGGAAGGAAGGAAGGAAGGAAGGAAGGAAGGAAGGAAGGAAGGAAGGAAGGAAGGAAGGAAGGAAGGAAGGAAGGAAGGAAGGAAGGAAGGAAGGAAGGAAGGAAGGAAGGAAGGAAGGAAGGAAGGAAGGAGAGGAAGGAGAAAGAAAGAGAAAGACGGAGAGAAAAAGAAAGAACGAAAGAAAGAACGAATGAAGAAGAAAGAAAGAAAAAAGAGAAAGAAAGAACGAAAAAGAAAGAAAAAGAAAGGAGGGAAGGAGGGAAGGAGGGGAAGGAGGGAAGGAAGGAAAGAAGGCAGTTCCGAAGGAAGGAAGGCAGTTCGGAAGGAAGGAAAGGAAGGAAGGAAGGCAGTTCGGAAGGAAGGAAGGCAGGCAGTTCGGAAGGAAGGCAGGCAGTTCGGAAGGAAGGAAGGAAGGAAGGAAGGAAGGAAGGAAGGAAGAGGAAGGAAGGAAGGAAGGAAGGAGGAAGAAGGAAGGAAGGAAGGAAGGAAGGAAGGAAGGCAGTTCGGAAGGAAGGCAGTTCGGAAGGAAGGCAGTTCGGAAGGAAGGGAAGGAAGGCAGTTCGGAAGGAAGGAAGGAAGGAAGGAAGGAAGGAAGGAAGGAAGGAAGGAAGGAAGGAAGGAAGGAAGGAAGGAAGGAAGGAAGGAAGGAAGGAAGGAAGGAAGGAAGGAAGGGAAGGAAGGAAGGAAGGAAGGAAGGAAGGAAGGAAGGAAGGAAGGAAGGAAGGAAGGAAGGAAGGAAGGAGAAAGAAAGAGAGAGAAGGAAAGAGAAAGAAAGAACGAAAGAAAGAACAAATGAAAAAGAAAGAAAGAAAAAAGAGAAAGAAAGAACGAAAAAGAATGAAAAAGAAAGGAGGGAAGGAGGGAAGGAGGGAAGGAGGGGAAGGAAGGAGGGAAGGAAGGAGGGAAGGAGCGAAGGAGGGAAGGAAGGAAGGAAGGCAGTTCGGAAGGAAGGAAAGGAAGGAAGGCAGGCAGTTCGGAAGGAAGGCAGGCAGTTCGGAAGAAGGAAGGAAGGAAGGAAGGAAGGAAGGAAGGAAGGAAGGAAGGAAGGAAGGAAGAAGGAGAAAGAACGAAAGAAAGAACGAATGAAGAAGAAAGAAAGAAAAAACAGAAAGAAAGAATGAAAAAGAAAGGAGGGAAGGAGGGAAGGATGGAGGGAAGGAAGGAGGGAAGGAGGGAAGGAGGGAAGGAGGTAAAGAGGGAAGGAGGGAAGGAAGGAAGGAAGGAAGGAAGGAAGAAGGAAGGAAGGAAGGAAGGAAGGAAGGAAGGAAGGAAGGAAGGAAGGAAGGAAGGAAGGAAGGAAGGAAGGAAGGAAGGAAGGAAGGAAGGAAGGAAGGAAGGACGAAAAAGAAAGAACGAAGGAAAGAAAGAATGAAAGAACGAAAAAGAAAGAACGAAGGAAAGAAAGAGCGAAAGAACGAGTAAGAAAGAACGAAGGAAAGAAAGAAAGAACGAAAGAACGAAAAAGAAAGAACGAAGGAAAGAAAGAGAACGAAAGAACGAGTAAGAAAGAACAATGGAAAGAAAGAAAGAACGAAGGAACAAAAAAAAAGAACGACGAAAAAAGAAAGAACGAAGGAACGAGTAAGAAAGAAAGACGGGAAAGAAAGAAAGAACGAAGGAACGAAAAAAAAAGAACGACGAAAAGAAAGAAAAGAACGAAGGAACGAGTAAGAAAGAACGACGGAAAGAAAGAAAGAACGAAGGAACGAGTAAGGAAAGAACGACAGAAAGAAAGAAAGAACGAAGGAACGAAAAAAAAGAACGACGAAACGAAAGAAAGAACGAAGGAACAAAAAAAAAGAACGACGGAGAGAAAGAAAGAACGAAGGAACGAAAAAAAAGAACGATGGAGAGAAAGAAAGAACGAAGGAACGAAAAAAAAAGAACGACGGAGAGAAAGAAAGAACGAAGGAACGAGTAAGAAAGAACGACAAAAAGAAAGAAAGAACGAAGGAACGAGTAAGAAAGAACGACGGAAAGAAAGAAAGAACGAAGGAACGAAAGAAAAAGAACATCGGAAAGAAAGAAAGAACGAAGGAACGAAAAAAAAGAACGACGGAGAGAAAGAAAGAACGAAGGAACGAGTAAGAAAGAACGACGAAAAGAAAGAACGAAGGAACGAGTAAGAAAGAACGACGGAAAGAAGAAAGAACGAAGGAACGAAAAAAAAAGAACGACGGAGAGAAAGAAAGAACGAAGGAACGAGTAAGAAAGAACGACGGAAAGAAAAAGAACGAAGGAACGAAAAAAAAAAGAACGACGGAGAGAAAGAAAGAACGAAGAACGAAAAAAAAAGAACATCGGAAAGGAAAGAAGAAAGAAAGAACGAAGGAACGAGAAAGAAAGAATGACGGAGAGAAAGAAAGAACAAAGGAACGAGTAAGAAAGAACGAAGGAACGAAAAAAAAAGAACGACGGAAAGAAAGAAAGAACGAAGGAACGAAAAAAAAAGAACGACGGAGAGAAAGAAAGAACGAAGGAACGAGTAAGAAAGAACGACGGAGAGAAAGAAAGAACGAAGGAACGAAAAAAAAAGAACGACAGAGAGAAAGAAAGAACGAAGGAACGAGTAAGAAAGAACGACGAAAAGAAAGAACGAAGGAACGAGTAAGAAAGAACGACGGAAAGAAAGAAAGAACGAAGGAACGAAAAAAAAAGGACATCGGAAAGAAAGAAAGAATGAAGGAACAAGTAAGAAAGAACGACGGAGAGAAAGAAAGAACGAAGGAACGAAAAAAAAAAGAACGACGAAAAGAAAGAAAGAACGAAGGAACGAGTAAGAAAGAACGACGGAAAGAAGAAAGAACGAAGGAACAAAAAAAAAGAATGACGGAGAGAAAGAAAGAACGAAGGAACGTGTAAGAAAGAACGACGAAAAGAAAGAACGAAGGAACGAAAAAAAAAAGAACGACGAAAAGAAAGAAAGAACGAAGGAACGAGTAAGAAAGAACGACGGAAATAAAGAATGAAGGAACGAAAAAAAGAACATCGGAAAGAAAGAAAGAACGAAGGAACGAGAAAGAAAGAACGAGAGAAAGAAAGAAAGAACGAAGGAACGAGTAAGAAAGAACGACGGAAAGAAAGAAAGAACGAAGGGAACGAGAAAAAAAAGAACGACGGAGAGAAAGAAAGAACGAAGGAACGAGTAAGAAAGAACGACGGAAAGAAAGAAAGAACGAAGGAACGAAAGAAAAAGAACATCGGAAAGAAAGAACGAAGGAACGAAAAAAAAAGAACGACGGAGAGAAAGAAAGAACGAAGGAACGAGTAAGAAAGAACGACGTAAAGAAAGAACGAAGGAACGAGTAAGAAAGAACGACGGAAAGAAAGAAAGAACGAAGGAACGAAAGAAAAAGAACATCGGAAAGAAAGAAAGAACGAAGGAACGAAAAAAAAAGAACGACGGAGAGAAAGAAAGAACGAAGGAACGAGTAAGAAAGAACGACGAAAAGAAAGAACGAAGGAACGAGTAAGAAAGAACGACGGAAAGAAAGAAAGAACGAAGGAACGAAAAAAAAAGAACGACGGAGAGAAAGAAAGAACGAAGGAACGAGTAAGAAAGAACGACGGAAAGAAAGAAAGAAAGAACGAAGGAACGAGTAAGAAAGAACGACGGAAAGAAAGAAGGAAGGAAGGAAGGAAGGAAGGAAGGAAGGAAGGAAGGAAGGCAGTTCGGAAGGAAGGAAGGAAGGAAGGAAGGAAGGAAGGCAGTTCGGAAGGAAGGCAGTTCGGAAGGAAGGAAGGAAGGAAGGAAGGAAGGAAGGAAGGAAGGAGGAAGGAAGGAGGAAGGAAGGAAGGAAGGAAGGAAGGAAGGAAGGAAGGAAGGAAGGAAGGAAGGAAGGAAGGAAGAAGGAGAAAGAAAGAGTGAGAAGGAAAGAAAAAGAAAGAACGAAAGAAAGAACGAATGAAAAAGAAAGAAAGAAAAAAGAGAAAGAAAGAACGAAAAAGAAAGTAAAAGAAAGGAGGGAAGGAGGCAAGGAGGCAAGGAAGGAAGGAAGGAAGGAATGAAGGAGGGAAGGAAGGAAGGAAGGAAGGAAGGAAGGAAGGAAGGAAGGAAGGAAGGAAGGAAGGAAGGAAGGAAGGAAGGAAGGAAGGAAGGAAGGAAGGAAGGAAGGAAGGAAGGAAGGAAGGAAGGAAGGAAGGAA